>NW_010179988.1:0-14037 GCF_000695765.1 Mesitornis unicolor | reverse complement strand
GGGGCGTGGCGTGGGGGGGGTCTGCTTCGTCTGCTCTGGAGTATTTGTATGTGTATTGTGTACTCCTATACACACACCCCTGTATGGAGAAAGAGGCGTACATATAGGGGTAGATGCATGTAAGTGCGTGTGTTTACTTACCTCTTGTATATGTGTATAACCGAATATGTGTGCGTCGCTGTAGATAGGTCTATATAGGTAAATACATTTACCTCTTTGAGAAAGGACAGAAATGGTATAAAAATAAATAAACGACATGTTATTTATATGTATTACATATACAAATACAATATGTTATGCAACACACCCACCCCCTGCCATCATTTTGAATACTTACTTAAAAATGTGTAGGTATAGATACAGACATGGCTGCAGACGTGGGCTTGCCAGGCCCTCCTCTGTGGGGTGGCGGGGGCCAATGTTATTTGTGAGCCTCCCCGGCAGGACGAGGCACAGAGTGTTGAGGCGCTGAGGGCCATGACTCAGCTGCTGCTCTGGGTGGTGTCCAGCCACTGTTTGACAGAGATAAGCCACCCACACCCCCCCCAGCATCCTCCCTTTATTCCGGACTTTTTGTTTGGTTTTGTCCTGACACAGAAAACAAAAACTCCTCCGGGGACTGCTGCAGTGGAGGCAAGTGTAAGAGGCAGAGTGGTGATGACAGAGGAGAGGTGTCCCAAAGTAAGTGACCACAGGGCTCCTGAATGGACAGTATGGGAAGGGGGCTATGTCAATGTGTACATGCCGGGACCGGCCAATAAACCATGTAAGGTGCTGCAGGAGTTCGTGCCATTACCTCTGATGGCATCCTGAGTGTTTTTCACCTGCCCTGTGAACTCAACATTGGCAGAGCAATGGTGCATGGATAGTCATGCCTCTGAACTCATTGCAGCCCTGTCTGATGAGCTGGAACATGTGGTCGTTGCTCGATCTGTTCAGTTCTGATTCCCTGTGCCTTTAATGATGGTGCTTACTATGGTGCAGCACTGCACAAATTATTTCTCAATGTGCACTTTCAATTTGGGGTATTTGTATCTCATCTCTTGTGTAGGCAAAGCAGGAGCTTTAGTGGGACACAGAACCTGTATGAGGATGAAGCTCATTTAACCTGGCAACTTTTCTTTTATTATCCATTCTCTAATTTCTTTATTCAGTTTAAAGTATCTCCTTATGGTCAGAGTCTTTACTTGAGGAGCTGCTCCTTCACATGAAACATCTCACGTAGTCAATGCTTTTCCTTTGTTAGAAAGTTCAAAACTTACTTGCCCGCTTCTGCAAAGGTAAATGTACTTTACTAACAATCAGCAGTAGTGCTGTCATTTTTTAAGGTAATTTTTAAATTAATTTCTTCAAATATTTGCTTTGTTACAAGTTCAAGGTTTATTGATATATCTGTGAAGCTGTAAAGGTGGCTGGATGTAAATGTCAAGGTGGGAAAATACATTGTTTAAGGTCATCTTAGCAGAAGATATAACTAATATATTGAAATTTGGAAATGGAGTGTAGGCAAAACATTTTTCATCTTCAGTTTATGTTTCCATTAAGCTAGATAGCATTCAATAATTTAAAAATCAAACACTGGTTATATTTCCCAAAATTTATAAATATGTATGAAATACCTGTAGCAACTTACATTTGAATGGAAGCCCATTTGCTGTGAAGAAGTCTGTGGGTTTCCATGCTGATGCAGTGCTGCTCATAGTCAAAATATTAAACCATGCAACAATTGTGCAGATCTTCTAGCAAAAAATGTCTAAATTTTTACCTTGTAACACTGGAAAGATAAAGTCTGCTGTGCACTGCCTTGGAAAATTATCAGTGTCACACAAATTGCTAATAACGCTTAGCATTTTATAGCAGCTTCTTTCTAAGTGACTCTGCATAGGTAGTGATTAGATGCTACAGTGTATTACGCTGGCATTTACATTTTAAAGCCATTTCTGAAACTTAAGTTTCAAAACATCCCCATCACTTGTTTCCAAGATATCTCTCTTATTTTTCACTGACAGCCATAGCCTGCGTTAGTTTCTCCACTGATCATTGAAGCAGTGAGAGAATTACTTGGGGACAGTAAACATAGCTCTGACTGTTGGGTGGAGCCTGCAGCTACAGGTCCCTGTGAACAGAACAGTGGTTCCACCGAGAAGCCATTTTCTGGCTTTGGACAAGTGGTGGGGACAGGTGTACCTGGGGTCAGCTGTGAGGACATGGTTGTGTTTCTGTCAACATGAAGTGGAGGTGCAGCACTTGTGCTGGTTTTGTGCTCTTATGGCAGAGGACAGAAGCCACCTGGTCCAGTGTAAAGCCTGCTGGTGTCAAGCTGGCATATCAAAATCTGTTAATGAACTTCAATAAGCTCGCACAGAGTCTGCGCTCAGTGTCATGCTGCCACAAAGCTTTTGATCTGCTGCATGGAGCGCTGCAATCAGATTTGTTGTGTCATTAGACTATAGCAGCTATCACTGGCTCATCCCAGGAGTGTCGGCTATCTGTGTCTTGTCACCTGTGAGACGCGTGGGTCACCGCAGCCTCAGCACTTGCAATACCTGCTCTGGTCTTGAGGAGTGACGTCAGTCACCTGAAGTCAGTGTTGGCTGTTCCCAGGGCCACCTGAGGCACGCCACCAGGGTCAGCAGTGACCAGGGTCAGCAGTCACACTGTCAGTCAGACAGAGCACTGACAGCGATCACTCATCTTACCGATGGCACTTTTGGTCAGAAACTGCCAGCCAGAGCCAGCCATCCTGCCAGGCAGCCCAATGCCTCGTTACCAACTGGCTGGTTATAGCGGCCCTCTCACTCGCCTCGGATACCAGAACCAACAGAATTTATACCAAAAGCACAAGAAATATTTTAGGCCAGAAATATTTTTAAGTTCTTTCGTACATGTAAAAATAAAATCAACTAAAATGAGGTGACCAAAGCAGCTGTTGAAGGTGGTTTGCCCACAGTGTAACCTACTACACTACACCTACCTAGTGTATGTTTTCACTGTTCCCTGCAGATGGAGCAGTATGTTGGCGAAATTAAAGGTGGCCTGAGACCAGCCATGAAACTCACCGTCATAGGGGTGGTACACTCCAGCCCCAAGAGGTAGGTGAAGGGGATGGTGGGGACTTCACCTCTGTCACATGTGTTTCTACCTGTCTTCTAAATTCAAGTGATTTCTTCAGGGACTGTGCTCTTTGGAGGAAGAAAGTAATATAGATTCATAATTTCTAGCTCTGTTTAATTTTCCTCCTCTCAGACTGAGATTAAAAGGGTGAGAAAGAATTCACTATTTGGACCTTCTGACTGCCCTGCCAGTGTTTTCTACTCCTTGCTCTTACGTACTGTGAACCAGAGAGGGCACACAAGGGGTGTTTCTCCTCCAGGAAGAGGTGCAATTTTGAACTCACATCTCGGTTGTCTGCTGCGGGCTGGAATCGACACCATTTGAAAACCAGTGGTTTTGGCACAGCGAGTGCAGATTCATTGCTATGTTTAGTCTGGATGGCAGCAACTGTGCTGTCATTACACTTTTTTTGAATCTGCAGTCATCAACTCCAGTGCAATCAACACTTGTGAAGAGTTTTCTATAACCTCTTTTAGGATACAAATGTGTTTGATTCCTGTCACAAGAGAGGGAAAGCAACATCAGAAGTCCCTAGCATCCTACCGGAAACCAGAGGAGAAACAGAGACTGACCTGTTCTCATCCCTTTCCGCAGCTTTTAAGCCTGTGCAGAGTTCCTGTAGGAGCCCCGTGTTTCAGTCTGACAAGAAATCAATATCTGTCTCTAGTCTGTTCAGGCTTCTGATGTGCTCACTATGTTCTTTCACATTTCTGAAAGTCCCAGTCATTTGTTTTTTCAGCTTTTCAGTGACTCTGCTCTGTGATCCAGTGGACGCAAACAAAGATGTTGGGCTGTTATTTACAGTTAACTTTAGTGACAAATCCATCACCCGAAATGCACGAATTGCTGGGAAATGGGGAAGAGAAGAGAAGACTATTCCCTACTTCCCATTTGTGGCAGGCGACACATTTAAGGTAATTTTTGGGGTACTATGATGAGGGTGGAGAAAAGAGGGGGAGAAAGGCTGAAGGCTACTTATATGATCACAAATTGCTCACTATTGAAACTCCCAGGTTAACTAGTCTGGTATGGCACAGAGAGCAACAGTTTGAGCCCCGATGAGAGAGGTCCGTTCCTTTCTCTAGTCTTAGTGAGAGAACTTGCTATAAGGAGCTTTACAGCATCATCTCAGCACAGATTAGGTTATTTATTAGGGGCATTTCAGAAGAACTGGTAGACTTTGCGCTTCACTATTCACATCACGTGGGGTTCTAAGTTCATGCTGGTGAATTCAGCTCTGCAGCGTGTCTCTACCACCATCCCCTGTCCTTTTCCATTGCAGATGGAGCTCTTATGTGAACACCAGCAAATACGAGTCTTGCTTGATGGACGGCAGCTCTGTGACTTCACTCACCGCATTCAGCCCCTGAACTTGGTGAAAGCTTTGCAGATCACAGGGGACATCAAGCTTACCAAAGTGGCTTGAAAAAAAGGAGACCACAATATCACCAGAGGACAGAGGCAAATGTACTTTCTCCTCTCTGAGAAATATTTTGTCTTTTTCCCCTGGCTGATTCTGGAGAGTGGGAATTGTATCTTTTTCATTTATATTTTTATCTATATTTATATATTTTTCATTTCATATGTTTGAAACATACACTTTTTTTTCCTCATACACACTCAGCAATTGCAGAGCTATGCCTGGTCCAGATAAATCAGAGATCTTTGCTTAGATACTCTCTTGGCCTCTCAGATGGCAAGATTCATGATGCTATGCAGTATCTCACATCCTCATGTTCCTCTAATCCCCCAGGCATGCCAGCTGGTGGAGGTCACCCTCTGTGGTGGGGTGGCTGTTACCCTTGTGACTAGAACTGGGCAGTATGCAGGTGGTGGGACTGAGAAAAAGAGAAGCAGAAGATTTCCTTATAAGTAAATAAGGGAGTCTGGTGGGCCCCAGCAAGGCTTATGTTACCAGGAGGGAATTGCTTTTCCTGGAAGCTCTGCTCAGTCAGCACAAAGCCATTTGTGCTTCCCAGTACAGAGCATGCAAATGCCTTACCACCATCCTTGTCTTTTGCAGGTAGCGTTCTTGTGAACTGAAAGGTTTCAACAGCTGTGGATTTCACAGTGTTCTCTGGACCAGCCCTAGGAAATGGTATTTGTAGCTGAAACTGCATTGATCATTCATGTATTCAATTAAAACTGCATATTTTCTGGCAAACTTCTTTACTAGCTCTGTTAAATATTTGAATACACAAGAGTGTTGTGCTGTTATTTCATTGCTGTAGAAAAAAGTTCTAAATACATGGCTAGTCTACTAATACATATTTAGGCATGTATCATAGCTGCTGCCTTTGGCTCTGTTGTAATTACTTGCTTATAACACAGGATGAAGGGTAAAGTCTCTAGATGAAGATACTTTTTCTCAGTACATAAATAGGTGACCAAAAAAATCTGCAAAGAGGTGATTCTGTGGATAGTGAGCTATCGAAGTCCACTGTGACTTCAGGGACAATATATCGCATGCAGTCTTCAGAGGGCTTTCCGAGGCTCTGCAGAGTCTGTCTGTCAGATACAGGTACGCAGATAACATGAGGAATTCTATGAAAATAGTATATCAGCAGGCTGGGATGGTGTTTTAATCATCTCATACATTCCATTCTACCCTCTGATGTTGTGGAGAATGTCTCGGTTTCTATATAAAACTAAATTTACAGTCTATGAAACCATTATTTTTGTATCCTCAAACTGCCTCCTGAGAAAAATTGTGTCTAAAGAGCATAGGAGATTCAAACGCGTGGAACTTTTTTTATATTTAATGATATAAAAGTCAAGTTTACTAGACAAATAATAGAAAATTTAATGGCTTAAAATAGCAAAAGCAACAGTTGGATCTGCTATTAGAGTTCTCAGTCCCAATGGTACTCCACATAAATGGACTTACGGTGATAATCAGGAGGAAAAGTCTTGCTTTTATGGCTGAGTATTTCTTCCAATATATTCATCACCAGCAATTGTCTGGAATAACTACCAGTGGTCTGATTTGATACTCAGGATCCTGTACTACTATGGGCCATTACCAGCACAAGAATAATCTATATACTGGAGAGGAGGATCTTTTGGTCTTTTTCAGCCTAGCAGAGAACCAAATGGTGGAGCAGAAGGATGGACAGACAGACCTCTGGTTTGTTTTGCAATAATGATTATCCTGGCAGCTGGATTGCGGCTTAGCACAAGAGTCTTGTGATATGCCAAGAAAGGCAGCCTCAGACACCAGGATCTTTCATGACTTTGATTCAATAAGTCTTAACTAATTAAGTTTATGAGCCCCTTTATAAAGGGGAAAGGTTGCTTTAGGATAAAGCACGACCTGGCTCTGTCAGATATAGACTGAATACTTGTACAAAAGAATTATTTTCTTCTGTCTTGGAATATTCTATCTCATTGTTTCCTTGTAAAGCCCTGTTTGTCTGTATCCACCTGTTGTCTTTTGTCTCTTGGTTAGATGGTAAGTTCTTGGTGTGGAATTATTCTGAATCTACATGACTCGTAGGCACCTAGGATGCTGGTCTGCCAGGAGTTGCTAGGTGCTATGGTGATACAAATAACGAAAGTAGACTATCTAAGGGAAAAACAACACTCCCAGACAACGAGAGCAGGAAACTTGGTCACAAATGTGACTTGTTATTTGGCACGGAGTGCACCTCATGTCAGTGGTTTGATTGCCTCAATCCACTGTGTTCGCTCTGCCTTGGAGCTGGCCTGGATATAATAATGAATGTCATTTTTGGTGATGATTTTGAAAAGGTTGCCTTGCACGTTGCCCTTCACTCCTGCAAAGAAAAAAACCACGACAGATCAGGAAGCTGTACAGAGAAATAAATGTATGAAGCTTCGTAGGGAAGAATTTTAATTTAGTGAATTAGAGTATCAGACCTTTCCATTTCATTATGGATGGACATTTAAAGTTCTTGTGTCTTTGATTTCCCTTCTGCAAAATAAAGATATAGTACAGATATTCCTCACACAGACTGCATGAACTACTGTGTACTATGCTTCACATATAAAATAGCCACTGTTTAGATGAAGGAACCTACTTGAGTTATACATTGGAGGGATGAACTTCCTACCAGTTTGTGCAGTAGATTAGATTTGCTCCTGCCCATCTTCAGCAAGGAGCGCTATTGTTCTTCATGGCCCCCTGCCCTAGACCATATCTTTTTCAGACCCTGTCTTTTGTCTTTAGAAAGACGCTCCAGATTTGAGATCCATACGTTGTGCTTACTGTCATAAAATAAATGGCTTTAACAGCAGAAACACTTATCTGTGAGGCTGAGGTTCCAGACAAATGCTTAAGCTAAGCATATTCACTAGCAGAACTCTTTTTTTGTATTTGCTGTCTTTATGTCTTCTATACATTTGGGTTCTAGCATATCAAAAAAGAAAAGGTAGAGAGGACACACAGAAAAGGGATGACATCACCGGATGCCTCAAGACTGAGATAAACAACACCTAAAAAGAAGGTGTTTCCTCTTCATCTGTTAACTCTGAAATATTAATCAGCATCTTAGGACTGTCTCAGAGGTCATCCGACTGAGAAAAGCCCATAGAAAGGGGAACACCCAAGATATGTGGAAATAACACTTTAAAAAAAATCCCCTCTGGTATGCACAACCCAGCAGCATGGGGATTTTTTTTATGCTATGCCTCTTCCCTTGCTTGCAAAGGAAGAGTAAAGGCCAGCCCACTTGTGCATATAGACATGCACACAAACCTACACCCAAAGACTGTATCGCTATGGCATAAATACCTATGTATGAAAGTTTAGAGGCTCGTGCTTACCTGCTGGGACTCCGTTGTCCTCCAGAGCTGAGACAAGACAGCCACGAAGAGAAAATCCACCTACTGGCCTGTTTTCTTCCTGAAAAGAAAAAGGAAATGAGGCTTATCTGGAAAACATCACCATTAGAATAATTTCCCAGAGCACAGCACCTATTTTGATGAAGGTAGAGATGTAATGCCAGTCTTTCCAGATATAAAACACCCATGTCACAAGAGACGCCAATTAGGAGATGTAATTACATGCATTACTATGTTGTTTCAGTCTCAGATGTTTCTCTGATGAAGCTGGGAATGGCAGAGATAAATTAAAAGCACAAGGGTAGGCTAACAATCACATTTCAAACTTATGTATAGACATCAATATATGTGTGTGTGTATCATATATATATATACATACATACATATATATATATATGTATTTCTGCTTGCTGCTTTTCACTGAGACTGTGTGAGAAAACTTTGACTGCTTTCACCAGTAGGCTGGCTCTCTTCTAATCTTCATGTTCTGTAGTTTGAGTTTATAGGCTGCCCAGGGAAGTGGTTGAGTCACCATCCCTGGAGGTATTTAAAAATCATGTAGATGTGGTACTCAGGGACATGGTTTAGTGGTGGACTTGGCAGTGCTAGGTTAACAGTTGGAATCGATGATCTTAAAGGTGTTTTCCAACCTAAACAATTCTATGATTCTATTCAAGGGTGAGTTGCAGTGCAATAAAAAGCACACAAAGAAACAGGCAACAAAAAAACCCCTACTCCATAAGCTTTTTTCACTGTTACATTGTCTGTGTTTTCTTTAAAAGTCACGTAAAACATTTCTATACATGTTGTTTTAGCAACCTATTGGGCTTTGTGGTACACTATGCGTCTGGGGCTGATGGATCCACATGTCCTTCTGGGTTGCTCACATTGATTATTATATCAGGAGGGTAGATGCAGGGATAGAAGATCCTGGAAGGACAACCTCTCAGGGTAAGGCCAGAGAGGTCTTATTCCCCAGTCAATAGATAGGAGAACCCAGAATGAGATTTCAGTAAGAGAAACATTTAAAGCATAATTGTATTTCATTATAATGTTTAGGTCTGTAAGAGGATTTCTGGGGGTAGTAACTCCCCACTCACATACCTTAGTGGGGTCATAGTAGTGCAAAAATGCAGGATCAGCTCTCAAAACAAATCTCCTCACCTTCCAGTTTTTCCTCTTGTGCCCCTGCAAAACAGAAAAATTAAAGTTACCACCAGTAAATACCTGCTGCAATGGCTGTTCTCCTGCAGGCTGTAGAGAAGCCCTAAGCAGGTACTGAAAAAAGAGGGTTTGGAACAAATAGAGAAATTTTCTTTTCTGACATCTTAGTAACTCCCAGGATTTTCTGCTTTTATCATCCTCCTTCATGCATTGATAACTCCATTTTCTCTCCCTTCCTTGTGTTAAGAACCAAGAAAGCAGAGTGACAGGACCAAGTGATTATATACGTGGTTCCTGCTCCTAAGTTCAGATTCATTATGGGTCTTGGATTAAAAACCCATGCTGTGTGTGCTCTGAGGGGATTATATCAGGTTTGTTTGCAGCTCTTCACTCTTCTCCCCCAGCCCTCTCAGCTTCTGACAGTGTAGGACAGTGCAAGCTTGTACCAGGCCCTGAGAGCATTACTCGGGTCCTGGAGGTTTGGTGCTGGGGCTCAGGGCCAGCCTATGGTTGGGGCTGCTAGAGGCTTCTCCTTGCTACTGCTGCCCATGGGGGAAGGCACTTGGGCAGTTCTCATGACCTGTGGTGATGGGGGGGCTGCTCTGCCAGCCCCATGGGGATCCTCTAGCAGCTTCTAGTACCCAGCCCCCAACCAGCCCTCGCTGCATCCTGGCAGCAGGTGGAGGGAGATTTGGGGAGTGTCTGAGGATCCAGTTTGCATGACACAAAAATTGCAGCTCAGGGTACAAAGCTCCAGAGTAGAAATGTGGCCATGTGGTACAGGTGGCAGCGTTGTGCTTTGGAACAGTGTGATTGATCCTCATCTTGATCACAGCAAGGGCTGACTAAGGTGGGATCCTGTACACAATTACTGCTGACAGGTAACCGCGCCCAAAGAAAACAGGTCTCACCACCACCAGAGCATCCATGTACATAAGTAACTGTCCACAGGTAAATGTGACTTCATGCAAAAGGCAATCTACTCACCTTTGAAATCTGTGGCCATGAGAGCATCATAGCTGCTCACACAACCTGAATGGGATAGGTTAAACCAGAGGAACAGTGGATCCACTTGGAAGTGAATGTAACACCTCTGGTGGGATTTGGAGTTTCTGTGGGACTTTTGGTTTTGATACTATTTCATACCTTTTAGTATACCCTCAATATATACAGAATATCCAATTAATCCTGTCTGAGCAGCAAGTTCCATAGCTCACTTCTTCATCACTAGATACTCTTCACCATGTGATCTCTGACAGTAGTGCTGAGAGACAAGTTAGCTCCGCTCGCCACAACTCTCCAGTCGCGCTTGGATAAATCACAGTTTTTTTCTCTAGGAAGCCCTAAGAGCTGTCATTTTTCTTGTTTCCCAGGGAAGGTTCAAAGATTGTATTTACCTGTTTCACTAAGAATCCTTGCTTCACAATTGTGCCGCTTAATTCAGAGACATTAAATTGTAGCTCTTCTTTGGAACTTATATTTTTCCTACTGCTCTCAGCCTGCAAATAGGGAAAAGATGGTCTGACTTTTTAATCTAAACACATTTTAAAGTATAAAGTTCTGCATTTTCTTTTCCTTGAGCTGTTTTTAGCTCATATTTCCTGAGTAAACACTACTCTGTAGCCCTGCTGCTCAGCTTTGTAGGTCTGAGATTTACAAGCAGCAAATTACAGCTGTAAAGCCTACACATGCACTGTGGCCTTGAGTATCTGCATAGCTACAGCATGGCCTCCATTAAATGCAGACACAGCACTGCAGTGGAGAGACATACCCCTTTTAATGCCTAATTATGTGCGAGTGTTTGCACTATTAAAAGCCCAGAGCTGTTTCTTCTGCATTTACTTTCATAGCCTGCATATTTTGTCTTTGGTTGCATGCTGTGTGTGTCCCCTTTACCATGGCCCCAAATCAAGTGTGTGACCAGAGCCAGAGGAGGTGCCTCTGTTGGCAGCTGTGTCACTCACAAACATGTACAGAGCAGTGGAGTTGTCAAGGAACTGCTCAGAGAGGTCACTGTAGCGCATGGCCTCAATGCTGTGGGCTCCCACCGCCTTGATGAAGTTCTCCTCCATCAGCATGGATGCCAAGGTGACGGCCTCAAATCGTGACACAGCAAAGCTATTGGAGATGAGCCAGTCCACCAGGGCAGAACCTGCAGGGAGAAAGGCAGCTTTCAGACCAAGACAATGTACTCTTCCAAGGTGAGACATGGTCTCCTGTCACGCACGTCTCCGTTTGCTGAAAAATTTTGGCACCATCAGAAAGACTGTCAATGAAGTGCAAGGTTGACTGAAAGTGTGGGGTCCTACATGCACTTCCATATATCCAAAGAGCAAGAGAGGAAGGTGTCAAAGAGCTTGGCTGCACCACTCCTTTCCACTGGGCCACAACTGCTCCCACCACAAAGGCAATACAGTAGCTCCCTCGTCCCTGCAGTGTGGCATTTCAGCGGTGAGGAAGCTCTTTGCCTGCAGCAGGTGTACCTGTGAAGGTCTCTTTGTATCTGTTGCCTTGCTCCAAGTTGCAGGTCAGCTTAATTCCAGTACTGTTGTCATACATCCTCTCCACTATGTGGCTGCAAAAGAGAACACAGGACAACATCAGTAGAATAGAAAGACAGGCAGAAATTGCCACATACTTCTGTCAGTGCCTGGATTCTCCTCATGATTACCATCCTAAAGATGGGAAACAGCCTATATACCGCCCCAGAAGTTCTGTCCTAAGTATAGTATAGGAAAACTTCATTCTCCCAATAGCAGCACTAAATAAGTTGCCTCACAAAGTATCTTTCAATTTAAAGTACTTCAAACTGAGCTATAGTCAGCCTCCATTTACCTTCTCAACACAAATCAAATGAGTATCATTTTTCTATCTCTTAATCGTTTCTCATTTAAACATAATACCCTAAAAAATCCCAATCTGGATTCCGGCTACCAGTTTTGAAAGCTCACCCATGTGGGATGAACACTGTCACTACCCAGTCTTTCCCTGTCATACATCTTCCGAGGTAATACACCTCCCCAGTGAGAACCCCTGCAGCTCACCAGGAAGGTCTTCAAGCCTGCAGTGAGATGCCTGTGCAGTACCCACATACTCCCAAAATATAATGGTCAGTAAAAAGTGCATTCCTGTGCACTGGCAAAAGTGTGTGCAGACCTAGGGCAGAGAAGTCTCCTGGCCACACAGGAGAGGATCTGTGCAGAGAAGAGCACATCCCATCCTTCAGCTCAGGCACTTTGCAGACTACAGCAATAGCAGAAGGAGAAACCATGTGCACTTACTGGAGGCTGATATTCTCTATCAGTTTGAAAGAGTTCTTCTTTCTGTGAAGCTCTTCTACCTGCACTGGGTGACCAGCATGGATAGCTCCAGTGATGTCCAAAGCCCAAGAGTCTCGCTCCTCCCTGGAGCAACATTCAAGGAAATAGTCTGTGTTGGTTTTTGTCTTGAGTTTGATGAGTAGCTGTGGAGAAAAAAAGTGCAAAGTAGCAACATCGTTTAGCTGTTGTCCTGCACTTGCACTTCGCTCCTTATAGCGATGGCCTGAGTGGCACAAATAAGTCTGATACGGCATTCCATCTGAGCAGTACAGAGCAGTTCCTGGCCAGAAGGATGGTGGGCACAACTCTTGGGTTTTTTGCCCCATCCTCAGCCCCCCAAATTCCTAGTTTTCAGTGGCAAGCATGGTTTGCATGCATGGAGCTTGTGATACTTAGAGGAGACCACCCAGGTACTGGATTACATAGGAGAGTACTGCCGACTCTGGAGCTTTCCACATCCAGATCTCTACTATCTCAACAACTACAAACTCTCCCTAGGCTCCTTCTGCCAGGAGAAGCACTGCAATAGCCTGCAATTGCCAGAGTCATTTCCTTGGCCTCACTCAGAGGAAGTCTGCATTGCCGCTGCCCGGGGGAGCAGGGAAGCGCAGGAGGCACTTTCCCTTCCAGAGCCCTCTTGCTGGAAACTTTCCAGAGCAGCTGCCCATGATCACTCCGTGGACACAGTCAGGGTATAAAGCAACTACCAGAGACAAATTTCCTTATTTTCCCATTCTCCTCAGGCTTGGTTGAGCTGTTCATGCCGTCCCTCCACACACTGTTGGGCTGATGCATTCACATTTATTCTTCCCACTGTGTGTGTGGGTGGGTGAGGTCTTTTGGGATTTTTTGTTGATGATTATGACTCAGATTTGGGCACAGGGAACAGCAAAGACACAATGAGGAAGTTCATTGCTTGCTCTGGTTACACTGCTAATGGTAGCTTGCACTTGGCTGGGCCTAATTCTGGAAACGCATGACCCAGTGACATGGCTGCAGTAATCAAAGAAATCGAGAGGAAAGACATGGGAGAAATTAGAAAGTGAACATCATTGAGAAGGGATACATTTTTTCAGTCATACCGGTCTGTTCTCATATTCCAGGCATGGACATGTAATAGTGCAGCCGTCCAAAAGGATCCTGCCCTTTGGAGAGGGCTCCTTCTTGCCTCCTTCAATTTTGTAATACAGCAGCTTATCCTGAAGCAGAACGAACCATCTCACCTTCCAGTTACGAACAATATGTCCCTAGAGGGGAAGAAATCCACACAGCTAACTTTAACACAAGCATTGAGAAATGAGTATATTTTTGTTTGTTTTTTCTTCTTGTTGTTTTTTTTTTTTGGGGGGGGGGGGGGGAAAATACTATCAGCAAACTTTAACCCAAGCATTGAAAAATGAGTATATTTTTGTTTTTTTTTTTTTTTTTTTGTTTTTTTTTTTTGGGGGGGGGGTGGTGAAAATACTATAAACTAATAGGAAAGTGTATGAAGAGAAACACAAAAAGTCATCACAAATCCTGTTCTCCCTGAAATGTGTATTTTTAGTAACAAAGTAGCAGAGCTCCATCACTATCTTTTCCTCACTTTTTTTTTTTTGCTCACTTTTCCTGAGCATCTTGCTCAGGAAACTGGCTG
>NW_010179987.1:1603-2727 GCF_000695765.1 Mesitornis unicolor | reverse complement strand
TATCTATCTATCTATCTACATATATATATATTTACGTATATATATATATATTTGCACACAAGCATGTAAGAAAACCTTTAGTCAAATAAATAGAAACGAAATTTGGGAAAGGGGAAGATGAATTCAACCGCTAGACTGCTCAGACGCGGCTTTTGTTTGCAGAGGGCCTTTTTAGCGGCTTTCTGGGCAAGTGCCTTCTGAGGACCGCCGCCTCGCTTTGCCGGAGCCGGTGTTCAAAATCCCTCTCAGCAAGCCTAGCATGCTCAGCTAAAGACGCGTCAAAAGAAATCCTTAAATGAACGTTTTTATGAACGGGAACCGACCTTGTTCTCGAATGTGACAGAAAATGCTCGTCTGCTTTTAAAAAGTAAACCAATTTAACTCAGCCTACACAGGACTATAATTAGTTTAAATTAAGAAAGAAATTAGATTCACAAATAAAATATAATTGGACAACTGACTCTATGAAAAAAGAAAACGAGGTCTATTAAACTTTATTAGGTTTCCCAAAGGTTAATGATACCCATTTCAATATTAGGAGTGTGGTAAATGATGTAAAATATAAAATATAAAATGGAAATAGTTATTTTCTAACAGCACATCAAAAGAATTCGTAGGAAGAAAGACAAAGTGTTTTAATGGCCTCAGCATAATCTTAAGCCAATGCTAATAGCCTGAGACTGCTGATAAAAACAGTTTAATAGAGTGGCAATTTAAACATTTTTTGCAATAATGTTCTGTAGTTTAAAAAGTAATCAGATCAACATAACCTTCTTAATTAACACTTCAAAATGATTAACATTATGTAATCTAAGGCAAAATAATTTATGTAAAATGTATTAACTTCACAATCCGACGTATAACTTCTCCTTGACCAAATTTAAATTAAATAGTAATTGGTTTATGTTCTTATACGAGTACTTTACAGTTTTCTTTATAGTTAACAGATTGCCTACAGATTCCTTGCAGTATCTGGGCTCCACACTGATTAAGGAATGCTCCAAATAGTTAATTTATAGCGGTTGTATATGTTTTTAAGGGGTTTAGATGCTATGATAAATCACCTATTTCCTAATTTTAGATCTATATTTAATGTATATTATACATTTAAATATTAAAGTGGC
>NW_010179987.1:430-1589 GCF_000695765.1 Mesitornis unicolor | reverse complement strand
TGGCTGGTGCTTAAACGGGAGTCCAATTCCACATCTGATATTGCTCTGCTTTTCAGTCTGGTGTAATAAAATCATTCTTTTTATAGCATGCCATTATTAGAAACCAATTTCAGAATTATTTATAACCTGGAATGGCTTATTAAGCAGCAATGCAAGAATCATGCAAATTATGCGATCAAATGCAATATAATAAGCATAATCATTAGTCTCTAGCACGGATTAATTAACTTTCAATATTTTATTTACATAAAAACCAAATCAGTGAAATAACTTCTGCACAGTCAGGCTTGCCTTTCAATATTTTATATGAACAAAAATAATGTGCTGTAATTCCATTGACCGTGTCCCTCACAATGGTCCCGTCACCTGCCACATCTTAATAGGGGACAAGCTGAGAGTATTTTCTAGTTTTCTAATGGAATGAGAAATTGCATTTTCTTCCTCTCCCAGCACTATTACAGTGTAATGAATTCGGCCCAGAGTTCACGGCTGGCTGATCGAAATGAACCTGAGATCTGAGCTTTAATACAGCTCTCCAGATTTCCTACCAAATCTTCACATTAATCATCTGCTGGATTCCAATGAGATCTTCATAAAGCTTCGGCTCCTTGGAAAAAAAAAAAAGAAGAAAAAAACCAAAAGTGATATTCTCTTCCATATTCCCTCCCTCCCTCTCTCTTTCTCTTTCTCTTTCTCTTTCCCATTATAGCTGGGGAATTAAATGGGCTATATATTTTTAAATACATTTACAGTATGTCTATATTACTGTAACAGCAGAAATCATGAAGGTAGATTTCTAGATTCCAACCTCCATTAGATTCTCACTGTTGTATTAATAATTTTCAGGGGCTAGTTGCATTCTAAACGGAGTCCAAAGTTGCCAAACTCCTGTGGTTAATATATTTCTTAGTGTTGCCATGTGTGCATTTTCAAAATCTCCCCCAGGTTTTCCTTGCGTTTTAATCAGTCATGCACTAGTTTTCAACTGGAAACATTCACATTTTAAAAGCATATGCAGTGTAGCTATGAGCTGAGGCGATCAGACCTGATGGAGATTCTTTACACCACCAGTAAACCATGAAACATAAAAAGATTTCGTAGCCGCAATTTGTTAACCCTAAAACGTAATTGAATGCGGGTTTTCGGCTATTCCTATACC
>NW_010179987.1:0-386 GCF_000695765.1 Mesitornis unicolor | reverse complement strand
CTCTCCCGGTCCGGGCACGCAGCACGAAACACCGGCGAGTCCGAGCACGGTGCCCGCCTGGACTTGGAGTGGACTTGGAGGGGCTTCCAGCCCCGGACACTCACCCGCTGCTTTAGGCAGCCGTGCGGCGAGATCCACCGAGTCCTTCCTTCCTTCCGCATCACGGGCACACGCTTACCTAAACCACCTTATTTTTAGTTGTTTATTTATTTTTTAAAACCCATGCGAGCGGTCTGACGGGAGGGTTTTGGGCCCCGGGCGGGGGGGCTGGCCCGGGGCAAGGCCCCGGTGGCGACTCGGGGGCGCTCCCACAGAAGCGCAAAAGCCGTGGGCTAGTCATTTATTTTCCGTTTGTGTCACAGTTTTTTACGGGGGGAGACCAGGCC
>NW_010179986.1:2654-3324 GCF_000695765.1 Mesitornis unicolor | reverse complement strand
TCTTTTCCAACATTAATGATTCTATGATTCCCTGAAGGATGCTCTCCAGTGCATGGTACGTCTACACTTGGTCACTCTGGGGACAAAGACCAAAAGGGGGGAACAGAGTTTGCTTTGCTCCCATTCCCGGGGTGCCACAAGAGAGACCTGCCACCCCCACGTCAGCTGTGGGACGTGGACACCACGCATGAGCTGCAGATGTGAGGCAGGATGGCTCTTGGGAGCAGGCAAGCCATGCTGTGGTGGCCCCAGTGCTGGCAGAAAGCAGAGCTGGAGACAAAGGGGGAAGCCCAGGGCAGAAAGAAATGCCTGACTCCTGGAGCCTCGGCCTCAGGGCTGCAGCCTGGGGTGGGCACTGGCTGGGGCTTCGCTGGGAAAAAACAGACGGGGGTGACCCTGACACCACACACACATACATTGTCCTGGGATGTGACAACCTGTTCCTCTGCCCCTCACCGCCACAGGATGCAGAGCGCAGCACCGCCAGCCTTGCATGGTCCTGAGCCATCTCTCGAGAGTTGAGTCATTAACCAGCAGGCCTAAAAAGAGGAAAAAATGCCCAGAATTAAGCTGATCTCAATGTTTGCAGGCAATGTTGGATTTTGGGTTGCCTGGTGGTGCTGTTCACTCAAGAAACAGGGCAGCTGCCTGTCTGTACCTGCAGGCACGC
>NW_010179986.1:0-2622 GCF_000695765.1 Mesitornis unicolor | reverse complement strand
GTGGCTGTTGAATGGGGTCGAGCTTTGAATGTCTCCAACCAGGTATGCCTGGTTCTTTTGGCCTTTCAGGTTGTATTTGTATTGTCCTTTGCCCAAAGGCATGCTGGGAGCTGTAGTCCTGAGCCCTGGGGCATGCTGGGAGCTGTAATCCGGTGCCTCAAGGCATGCTGGGAGCTTTAGTCTTGGCCTTAAGGCATGCTCTGAGTTGTAGTCCTGGGTCCCAGGGCATGCTGGGAGCTGTAGTCCTTTTTCCCAGAGAATGCTTTGAGCATTGGGAGCTTTATTTCTGGCCCCGGGGCATGCTGGGAGCTGTAATCCTGGCCCTGGAGAATTCTGGGAGTTGTAGTCCTGGGCACAGGGCATGCTGGGAGCTACAGTCTTGGCACCAGGGCATGCTCAGAGCTGTAGTTTTGAGCCCCAGGGCATGCTGGGAGCTATAATCCTGGGGCACCCAGGCAGCCATGTCATTCCCAAGCCGTGCCAGGTGCTGTTGTTCCCCACACTCTCTCCTGGCAGCCATGTTGCTCTGGACAGGCTCAGTCTCTAGCTGCTCCAGCTGCAGCTTGGCTGAGGGGAGGGCTGGGGCCACCCGGGGGAGTTGTGGGGAGCTCCAAAATGCCCAGTGCCATGGAGTTCTGGTCAGCTGGAGCCGGGGCAGACATTGCCTGCTGATGGGAAGTCGTGAATAACATCTTTTGTTTTCCTTTGCTTTCACGCATGGTCTTTTGTTTTGCTTTATTGAACTGCCTTTATCTAGACCCATGAGGTTTTTTTTCCTTCTTATATTCTCCCCTGTCCTGCTGAGGAGGGGAGTGATAGAGCAGCCTTAACCAACCACACTGGTGAACGACTTATCAGTGCAAGTACTCAATTGAAATACTTCTTGGTCTGCACTCAGATTACTTTCTGGTAGCATTGCTCTCCAAAAGTAGTTCCCAGCTGTTGCTTCTAGCAACCACATTGGCCTGTATTTTTTCCCAACCATTGCTGTTTTCTTAATATCTTGCTTTTCATTGTCCAACAAGGCTTCATAGCTTTCTGCATTACTCCAAGGTCGACTTTTGACCAAATATCTCAGCAAAGGCCTCCAAGGGAGCAGAGCAGTCATAGAAGAAGAAATGTTTTGGCATGGAAACATATGGGTAAATGGTGGAAAGAAGGGGAGGTCAGTGAGGTCAACACAAAGCTGATGCATGTGGGGAAAATCAGTCCCTGGGGGGGTGGATACAATGGAGTTCTATAAAATCCAGAGAGGACTGGAGAGGATGGGCAAGGGCTGACTGGTCAGGAACTGGTCCCAGATGGGACACTAAAGGAAGGCTCACAGCTTGCAGGAGGTGGCTCTTCACACAGCAGCCGTGCATCCTTGCTGCCAGAGAGAGCCTGTGTAAGCCAAGGGATCTGATAGCTACTGAAGAGTTAAACACACCAGGGTCAGGAAAGCCCCTGAACAGAAAATAGTTGGAGGATGGAAAAGTATATAGATGAGGAGAATTATCAATGAGCTTGGCCTTTCTGCCTCTTCCATGGGAGATGCTTGGGGCTGCCTTAGGAGAGCGGAGTGGGAGGGGTCAGGGAGCAGCCAGCAGCGCATATGAGATTGAGGGGAGGGGGAATGGGGGAGCAGAGTGTCCCCCCGAGATATGGGATCCAGGTCAGGCTTCCCAGAAGAGCCACCGCCAGCCTCATGTTCAGCATGTGAGAATCAAGTCAGTGTTAAATGCAGTATTATTGTAGCAGTTTTCTTTCTGCTTGTACATGCACAGATCCTGCTAGTGCCTGAGGCTTGGTTCCCACCACTGGCTTACTGTTAGGCTTCACTTCTTAAGAAGACACTTCAGCTCCCTCCCTGCTTGCAGGGACTTTCCAAAGAAACCATTGTCAGATCCAACTTAGGCAATTCCAGGATTTCCAGTTTCCAGCCAGGAAATCGAACCCTCTAAGGTCTACTGAGAGCAAGCACCTTTGCCCTGCTGGCAACCTTAAAACTCAGCAGCTTCAGTCAGGAAGGGATGGGGAGAAGCTGCTGCAGGGGGATATCAGCCCCAATAAAAGAACACATTTGCTCTCTGCTCTTTGAGCTTGCTTTGGGCATTGCCAGGTACTGGGGAGATAAATTCCTTTCTTGCAAAACAGTTGTGGTTTTATTAGCAGTCTAGCTGAAATGCAGAGGCTGATTGTGCAATTGCACCAAATTCACACTGGAAAGGTGTGCTGCTTTTGTCTGGGGCACAGTTAATTTTCTTCAGAGTAGGTAGTGTGGGGCTATGTTTTGGATTTGTGCTGGAAACAATGTTGATAATAGAGGGATGTTTTTCATTATTGCTGAGCAGTGCTTACACAGAGTCAAGGCCTTTTCTGCTCCTCATACCACCCACCCCACCAGCATGTAGGGGGTGCACAAGAAGTTGGGAGGGGACACAGCTGGGACAGCTGATCCCAACTGACCAAAGGGACATTCCATACCATATGATGTCATGCTCAGCATATAAAGCTGAGGGAAGAAGAAGGGGAGGACGTTCTGAGTGATTGCATTTGTCTTCCTAAGTAACTGTTACACATGATTGAGCCTTGCTTTTCTGGAGATGGCTGATGTACTGGGTTTTCTGTGAGGGGTTTTGG
>NW_010179985.1:2896-12908 GCF_000695765.1 Mesitornis unicolor | reverse complement strand
TTAACGATAATTAATTAGTCAACGGCCTATTTAACAATAAATAATGAAAAAACCAAACTCATCAATGGCAGAAACGGATAAACTACCACCATTTCGTTAGGTCCACATGTGTGATTACAAAGAAAAAGTTTAATTTTATTAGTTCATGGAATTAAAGCACGATTCTAACGGTCTCTGCAACAAGTCACGTAACAGCAACAGAGAGAACACACTACGAAGCACATCTACATTAATTAAGGGCAATTCCTAAAGGAAAACTATGCAAACAAACTAAAAGCAT
Source organism: Mesitornis unicolor (assembly GCF_000695765.1). Taxonomy (NCBI): domain Eukaryota; kingdom Metazoa; phylum Chordata; class Aves; order Mesitornithiformes; family Mesitornithidae; genus Mesitornis; species Mesitornis unicolor. Next base: position 12,628 of record NW_010179985.1, on the reverse strand, counting down.
TAAAGTTAAGCATGACTGGAAGTTACAACACACAACAGGAAAGATCATTATGTGCAGCTACTTTATTATCCATTTATTATTATTAGCTGGAAAATAATGTCATCTGATGAACATATTAAGTGCTGCGATAACACCTCACGTTCACCAGCCTGTGTTGCTTGTGCGATTTCAGCAGTTCACATTTTGAGGAAGATGTGACAAACGTAAACCAGTCCACACACTCTGGCTCACTCTGGTGTCCAGCAGTGCAGGAGGATCAGGGCTGGGGTGCGAGGAACGCCACGGAAAGCCCACAGTGGCTCAAAAATGAGTTTTCCAGGAGGAAAGGGGCAGTAGCACCACCACCACCACCACCACACAGAGCAAACACGCTGGGGTGTAATACTGCAGTGAATTCTAACAGGGAAAAAACGGTCCCTGTTTATGCAATTACTGGTTTAACTGGAGGAAGAAAAGGTGTCACAAGCAGACACTACAGAGATTGGTTTGTTTAATACAAATAAAGGCCAAGACGACTGCATTAAAAAGTACATAAGACCAACACTGTGAAAAGAAAAACCAAACCCCAAGTGAAGTGGGGTTATCACCATGTGCCACAGAACAGGTGGGGCTAAACAGCCACTGATACACTCAGGTATGTGTCAGGAATTGAATTCCTCACAGCTGTTTGGGTCACCAAAAGTTTTCCAGCAACAGGAAAGGCAAAAGCCTGCTGGCTGGTAAAGCAAAGCTCAAGTTGGTGAAGGGCTTTAAATTAAACAAGAGCCAGGCAACCAGAAAGCCACTTTCGTGTCTGTCTTCCAACAGGAGTAGAAATACGATGCGAACCGGACTTTGTTTTCTGACAAATACACTGAGATTTTTAAAAGCATAAAGGAAAAAAAAAAAAAATCAAACAAACAGAGCTCCACCTCCTAGTCCACAGCTTTTACAAAAAGTTGTAAGAGTTCAAAGAAACAACAACAAAAAAACCCACAGACATCACATGTCCTACAACAAAAATAATTCACATTTTCCTCCCACTCAAACCTTCAGGGAATGTGCCCCAGGCAACCAGGCCTGTATAGGAACTTAAGTAATATCAGGTAGGACAAGCACTCACTATTTAAACAGATGTCAGGCTTCTTCAGCCACTGCCTTGGGAACACACTTTTGCTCTCTAATTACTACTATTTACGATTTTTCATTTCATTTTTTGAAAGTTAACTTTTAATCTCTGCTTTACCACAAAACAGAATTTCCTTACAAAAGAAAACTTCTGAAAAGCAGCAGAAATAAAGATTAGCCTCAGTTTGTGGTTAATATTCCTCCCATTAGTGACCTCTCTCCCATCTGTCACAGATACGTCCGAGATACTTCACATAATCAGAAATGCTAGCAATACTTTCTACATAGGTCAGAATTATAACCCTGAGTTTTCAAAAGGCAGTGTTTTGTTGTGCTCTTAGAAATAATACCAAAAAATTTGATTTATTTCCTCATAACAGAAATATAAAATAAAACGTAAGAAATTAAAATGGCTTCTTCTAGAAACACAGAGATTCTGCTTCCTTTTATCACCAACATTTTTCAGTGTTTTTTACCTCTGTAATGGCAAATATTTAATTCAACACTCCATTTGTACAGTGTACGTACAGGCGTGCATAGTTGCACTTCAACGTTGTCGATACACAATCCAGGATGCAATATTTCCATGTTAAATTTTAGTGGGGGAAAAAAAAAAAAAATCACTTTTCATTCCTAGCTTTGTAGTCAGAAATAGCTGCTCATCACTGCTGCGGGGCATGGACTCATTTCTGGAGTTTACTTCAACTAAACGTATAGCAAAAGAAGTCACTGGTTGGGAGAGGAGGGGGGTCCTTTTTCCAGCTCTATGACACAGAAATGATGGAGGATGCAGGCAGCGTAGAGTACCAACCAACCAGGAATTGCAGTTATGCACCAGTTTTGTTGCACTGCAAGCAAGCAGAATACAGTGGTGGTCCTTATCTTCACATTATTTTGATGGGTAGGGAGGAATTGTTTTCCCACAAGACACCGAAAATCTCTAATATAGGCTTGTATGCTATTTGCAGTCAAGACAAGAAAGCCCACGTTTACCACATCAGATGGTACTGGGTCCTCTGGTGTATCAGTTTCTCAGTAAATCAACGCTTTCTGGATTCTTCCCATCGTTTCCTCTCTGTTTCAAGTCCCAGGCTTGACCTGCCACGAACTCAAGAAACAACCACTTTCAGGAAGAGCTCCTTTGAGTCACAGTAGGTGGGAAGAATAAATGGCCGTATTAATCGTATGGCTCCAAATCCTTGGAAATGAGTGGCTCAGTATCTTCTGCTGTACTTTGTGCAGACTGCGGGGCCGCAGCTGCCAGGCTCTGTATAGTCTCTTGCTGATGCTGCTTTGCCTTGTTATACAGTAGCACTCCAATTATCACTAGAACGGTCCCAATGGCCGAGAGGCTTGTGATTTTGTTACCAAACACAATAATACTTAGCCAGATCGACAGCGCATGCTTCACAGTACTAGCAACACTGCAAAGGAACATAAAAATGAAGGTCTAAGAAAGCTTTCTCATATCTCACATACAACCATGCTTCAATGTAGCAGGACCTCTCTTTGTTTTCCTTGCTTTTCAAACACCAACTCAAATTCCACTTTTCTTCCTGAAGCTTACACCATAACCAAATTGCTTGTATGTCAGCACTCCTATCTTTACACTCATCTCGGTTTTAGAGCTAGTACGAGTAAGTCACCTCAGGTGTTTGTTTTCGTGGCTTTTCAGTATGCAGTACAGCATTAGCATTTCTGGCTAACACAGGCATCCAGAAAATGCTAACACAACACCAGCAACGTAAATGTCCTTGGCAAGTCTGCTGCCGCTATTCAGGTAATGCAGCATTCTAACCTGAAAAAAATCAATATCTAAACCAACAAGTAGTTAAGAAACTATATACGTGTAAATATGAATATATGCTTTTACATCCTGTTATTTAGAGACTCCTAACAGCTTCTGACAGCAGAAGCCTTCAGAGTTCAGGGCCAGGATTGCCCCACAGGCCCTAGGGCTATTGATCCAAGTGACCAAATATTGAATCGGAGTTGTGTAACAGCCTAACAACACTGCCAATACCTGACAACATAGGTGGAAGCTGTCTTTAGAGAACACGTGTAATTCAGCAAATACAGCCTGACCTGCTGGTGTCACCCTTCAGAAACGGTTTTGATGATCTGGACGTGAAAAGTGTGCATTATTTATTTCTTTGCACAATACCTTGACCACCCCAGTTCTAAAGCAGAAATACCAAGCAAGAAAAATAAAAAAAAGAAAATAGAGTGTTCCTGACATGAAAACACAATTCTACCTGAAAGTCACAGGAGAGATTTTTCCCATCAAGGCATAGGCTGTAACACTTTGTAGGTGGAACAAGACTCCATCTATTAGGAGAAGTATGACAATGTCTTGGTTGTAGCTGAAGCTCCTCCCACTTTTCCCAATCACGGGCACATCCTAAACAACAACAAAAAGGACTTTAAGAGTTTAGTTTATAAGCAAATCTAAAAGTGATTTTCCACCCAACTCATTATTATTATTGTAAGCAGAGAGTTTTTTCATTTAAACTTCAGCGAAACAAAAATGGAAAACATAGAGGACATTTGGATTCTACAAACTTTCCCCAAAAAAGAATATATTAGAAAACCTGACTGAACTTTGCAGTGTGTTCAGCCTCTGTTCACAAGTCAAAAAGAAAACATAAATCACTGTTAATGAATTCAGATTACCATGAAAAATATCCAAGCTGGAATAAGCATAACCACTGCAGCAGCACTTGTGTAGAACTGAAGCTCTGGGGCTCTACAAAGCAGAGAAAAACAATTACTAACATGATTAAAAGTTTCCTCTCTCTTAGAGCTGAAAAAAGCTGCATCATGACTGTATTTACAGATATCTGGAAGTAATAAAAGCCATCTACGAAGCTTTGGGGACAACAAATTCAGCAATCTCTTGCAAAGACAGCGTTTTGCTCTTTGTGTTGGCTGAGAGAGCCTGAAGATAAAAGGCACAAGCTTTCAAGATCAGACTGGCATTTCATCTTGCTGGAAGATACGTACATGTAGCTATGCATACATACAGGTATATTTTACCACAAGATTTTATTTCTGGCTCATGTTTTGTAGTTAAAACATCAGGCAGGTTCCCAAGTTCGTTTCTGCATGCCTAATAACGTTAAGGGATGTTTTATGATTGCAGAGTAAGGAATTATTTCTGGATGTGCTGACAGTTTTAGCTGATTCTGAGACTGACCTACCACAGTGGATCTGACCATGAAGGAGTTCTTCTTTCCCTGATAAAATGATTTAGGTTAAAGCTGTCAGTAAACAGCCTAAGGGAAAAAAAGTATCTTGGCACAATATAATAATAAATCTACAGTTTGTTACGTAGCCCAGAGTCTATCTATAATCATGCCTGAAATATTTTTAATACTTACGAAAATCTGTATTTATCTCCACTGAGTAGTTTCTTGGAAAAGACATTTTGCAAACTGAAAAAAAACCCAACAAAACAAGACCACAAATCACCATTTATCTGTATTTTAGTTATGGCAAAGAAATGAAGCCATGAGAAAGACAGTTGTTTCCCTTAGGTAAGTAGGTATGTTTTCTACACATTTCCCATTCTACACATTGTGCAGTTACAGAAAGGAGTTTGGCCTAACTCCTTTAGACTAATGAAGCTGTACTACTTTTTAATCTCACGAATGCTAGCAGGTATGACAGAGAAACTATCTTCTGTTAAAAATAAACCTAAAATAGCAACATTTAAATGTAGTGTGCAAAGACAACTACAGGTAACAATTTTCTTCAGTCTACCAATAAACAAAATTACTTTGTTCCACATCTGCAACCGTCCTCATGCCTTACCAGTCCATGATATTAGTGGATAAAGCTGCCGAGAAACCTAGAATGTTGAAACTGATTTCAGTAGCTGTGCATAGAGCCAGCCCACCCATGACAGGAATGAGAGAGAGATTAACCAGCAATCCTGCAAACGAAAACACAAAAATTCAGGCTGAGTTTAATTACTGCACTCTCAATTACATGCAATACAGGTTTTGAAAGTTTAAATTCCACCTTAACTTCTTTAGTTGAAAGAAAGAGCACTTTATTTGACTCTTCAAGCAAATAGCATGCAACTGCAAGTGGAATTGCAAAGAAACTACATTGTGGACTGGAAGAAATTATATAGTGGCAAGCCAGTTGGTTGGGGTTTTTGTTGTTGGTTTTTTAAAATTTAATCACAGAGTGAACACAGTGACAAAAATCAAGACTTTTCAGCTCCGAGCAGCAAGCTGTCCTTAGAAGGAACACACTTCATTAAGTTATTTAACATTTCTGTGACAGAAAAATAACTTCAGTGCAACAATGTCCACACACAGCTGCATTAAAAGAAATCCTTTTTTACTTTATATAGACTCTACTTACTGTGTTCAAACAAAATTATTCTTCCAGCTCCATTTACTATATTTCGGTGGAGTCTCCTCATCCATGGCCAACTGAGTGACAGTATTATTTACAAAAACAAAACCCAAACCAAAAAAATCCCCCCAGCCCATCCCATTTCAACAGAGGTACTTACCAGTGTATTCTCCTAATATCATCCGAGACATGATAACCGTAAAAATAGGTGCAGAGCTTTTAACAGTTTCTGCAAATGAAACTGCCACGTTTTTCAAGCTGACGAGACCCAGGACAACTGTTGCAAATCTGTAATAGAAGAACACATGAAATGAAGGAGAAATGAAGGCACCCTTGGGCAACTGTACAATTTCTATGGATGTACAGTGGACGTCCAGAGTTTACTTTTTGATGCACTCCAACCAAGCTTCAGATGGCAGCGTTTTAAGCTCAAGTTTTCAATAGACTCAGCTGAAGAAGTACAATTCTGCTGATAAACAGTAATTCACCAAGGAAATGTTACCATTTGCAGTCACCCGTCTTTAGTGGATACATTTACACTACATATTTACATACACTGCGTATTTACCACTACATACTTTATGAAATCAAACAGGGCAGCAGAGTTATTACGATAAAGTTACTCTAAATTAATGTGAATCTTGCTATCCTTTGTCACTTTTACATAAATAAAACCTTCTATTCTTATTCTCTCCTAGACCACAAACTGCACACAGCAAATACTTACTTAAGAGATAACAGTTACAAGCCTGTATCACTTCTGAGGCAAATTGCTGGAAAAGGTGAGGGAACAAAGCAGCATGGTAATAAATATCAGTACCCTAAACAAACATCGGCCTCAAAGGAGAACGGGAAGAAAGTAAATGGAAAGAGAAGTATGTTCTGAAAGAAGCTAAATGTGATGGGAAGCCAAGCTAGCCAAAAACCTGACATCTGGAAAAAGAAACAACATTTAGCAGTAGGAACTAAAAAGAAAAATATCCTGCGCTATGTTTGAAAGGCAAATACTCCAAACACTTTTGAATTAAGAGTGAAAAGGAAGAGAGCTATGAAAAATACAGCCTCCATTCAGAAGAATGCAACAAAGCAATCAGATAGACCTGCAGGGAATATTTAACCATTTACCTCATTAATCCAACAAACAGCATTATCATGATGAAATTGGGTGGGTAAGAGATGCGTGTTTTGTGTTGGTACAAGCAGCATGGAACAAACATTTTGATACAGCCAATGAAGGTGGTTGAAAGCATTTGAACAGCACCTGAAGAAAGATGAGGAGAAAAAAATAAAATCAGAAGATGATGGGAACTCGATGAATCAAGTAACTTAAGACAATTTTCTTAGACAAAACTTACTTTTAGCAGTTAAGAAACATGGCAGTTACTGTCTAGATTTGATGAATTCTCATAAAAGCCCTTTACTTCTACATCTACCAGCAAGGCAGCAGAATACAACAAAGGTGGCATACACCTGTGAAATCCTGTTCACCCTTTGTTTCCCCATTTAAAAACCCAATAATAAGCAGCCCATTGGATAACAGAGGTCACACAAAGGCAACTCTTCCAAGATCCACCCCCACATCTCCTAATGAGCTCTTTTTCACTGCAGTTGAACCATTTTGTCCCTTCACTTCACATAGGAAGATCTGGCATTGCCAAATACCTTACTGGAATTAAAGTGTAATTAAAGGGAAGGTTACCTAGCATGCTGGGCTCTCCTTCCAGCAATGAAAGAATGTATTTGTTAAGAAAAAGAGTGCAAAAGCTGAAGAAAAACCACAAAGTGAGGTAGATGAGAGCATGAGAATTCCAGATGCCCAAGTCCGACTCGATGACCGTGGTCTCCGTGATAGTTATTTTCAGGACGTTCTCCTCTGGCACGCTATCGCTCCTGGCAATTACAAATTTTTCACTCCTGTTAGCAAAGAGCGAACCCAAATGAAACAGCGATTTTCCCTTTGGCTTCTCTTCAACGGGGGGAGGATTAGGGTCCTCTGGTGTCTGAGCACTTGTCACAGTCGACATGCTGACATTAAGAAATTAATATTTGTCCGTCATACAAACCAACGTTGACTTAGCACAGAACAAATATATCACGTCATTAGTCTTTTATCTCCCATGGCCTGAAAAAGTTTACTTGGTCCTCCAAATAACATCTCGCATGAAGATAAACTTCACATGTTTCTTCGTGTGGTTTATTCCATTTTTTTCGGCCTGAGAATGGGGGGAAAAAAAGAAAGAAGGAAAAAACCATGTAGCTCTGAACATAACGATGTGTTAAATCCCTAACACAGCAAAGATGCCACATTTCACCTGCAGTTTATGAAAGATAAAGACTTCTGGACCTTGTCTTCCAGACTGGATTTTGCACTCCTAATATCATGATACCAAGATTAAGCACTAAGAACTTATCTAAGGAGATTTTTTAAAGCACACACACAAGACTTCACGTGTTCTTAAGTTCTTTCTCTTCTAAAGTGTGTCAGCACTGCCTTTCCCATTATAACAACTCCTCTTGGGTCTTCCTTAGACCTCTACCACTCAGCAGAGAAATCTTCACAACCCAGACAATCGGGGCAGGAGCCTGTACCCTTACTAATATTTAACCTGTTATCTCGAGTCAAAGCGAGCAATGAATAATCAGGGACTATAACTTCCAGAAATAATAAACACAGTTATCCAGGTAACTATGGGACCTGGGTGAACCGAATAGGAAAATATGCCCAAGAGTTTTCCAAACAGACGTTATCTCTATTTAATGACTTGTAAATAATGCAGCATTACCTATTTTGCTACTGCTGTACCTTGCAATTCAGTATTAGTACTTGCAATAATTCTTAAAGTCTTTTAAAAATATCTGACAGAAAAAGGTATTAAAATCATTGGCAACCAAAGCTTTCTCCTTTTACAGATTACATTAAATGTGGCCAGTTACAGTAGAAGAGTAAAAAGAGTAACAAAAACACCGTGGCCTTGATTCTTCTCAAGTAATGGTAACATCATAATGCCGACAGATCCAAAGTCTGTGTTAAGAAAGAAAGAAATGGCACCTGAGCAGCTTACCCACAGCATTAAAACACACTACCAGATTTATTGCTTTCTATTTTGCAGTCTGTATTTTATGAGAAGACAAAACAATAGGATTAATCAGATGAGAATGAAATGCCGGATGAGACCTCTTTTGCTCCTCAGCAAACAAACAACAGGGGAAATTAAATCTGAAATACTTTTTTCCAGAAGCACATTTGCTGGACAGACAAGACTGCGGGCCTTATACAGTTGAAAAGTAATTCCTAGCAGGGAAGTTGATCACTGGACATCTTGGAAAAGCTGTCTGAAATAAGATCATAATACTACAGTGCCTCAAACTATGGCAACATCAGAAAATAAATCAAGAGCAGGCAGAAACACAAGAGTTTTAACAAGAGCGACTGCCCCTGCTCCGATTTTGTTAGCAAGTGAACACGTGAGTAGAATACATTATTTTCTTCCTGCTTTTTTAATGTCCAGTGGGGCATCTCAAAATAAATCCTAAGGAGGTACTAAAGAGTTAAATGTGTCCTGTCAGTTCCCATATCCCAGGCAGCAGCTACTTTACACTGAAATTTTCCATTCCTCATTTCTCTCTTTCTGTTATTACCGCCATGCACAGAAGGTTTCCATCCCTACCCCCTTATCTCTTGCCATTTTACCAGGAAATCATGCCAGCAGCACAGCAGGGTACAAGACCCTCTGACCCTCAAACCGTATACTTGTGTTAACCCAGTTTAAGGCAAAACTAGCCAATTTGAAGGAAGATCTGCATTCCTTACGAGAATTTGTTAAGAAAAATGCATTATTGACTCCTCTTAAAAAAACCAAAACCCTCCGCATTCAAAACAGTTGTCACAACTTTTCTGTTCTATTCCCCAATTAAAAACAAAAGCAATTAAGCACAATTCAACTCCCACCCTTAGCAGCACTACGATATCACATTTGATATCTCCAATCCCACACACAGCAGGAAGCAGAAACAGCAAATAACAATGAAACTACTCCCCCTAAATCACTGACCTGCTGTCTTAAATCAACTGGAAAGTCTTAAATGGGCGGAAAGTGCTCTCCATCTGGAACTAATTGAGTCCTCCTCCCCTAAGACCAGCCAGCAGCTGATGTTTACCAATAGCCGAAAACGTGGCAGTGGTTGGCAGCCTGTTGCTCTTGCATTACTCACACTCAGCCTTCCAGCTCTCAAGAACAAACAGCACGCAGGGCATTT
>NW_010179985.1:0-2865 GCF_000695765.1 Mesitornis unicolor | reverse complement strand
TTCCTTGTGTCTTCTCCAACTTTTAACTACATTAGCAATACAAATGTCGTGTTAAAAGAGGTAAAAATATGGAGTATATCCTTTGAGAGTCCCAAACAAATTCTGACCTACAAGTAGCTCGCTGCCAGTTCAACAACTCCCTAGTTTCTTAGGCTTTAAGATATCACATTCATAAAACTACCTGCATTCAAGCTCCTATTCCCTTCTACTTAAAACAGTTCAAAATTTAATCAGAAACACACTCATTCCAAACTTAAAATAAAAGCAGAGAAAAAGCTTTTCTCAGAAGACTTAAGAGTGAAGACAATAAATGAAGACGTTATCCACTTGTGGTTTTAACCATCTAGTTTTAATTAAAAAAAAGACTACTCTCTCCTCAGTTTTTTACAAAGTGGTCATACTTGGTTCAATTACTAAATCGCTTACGCTATTTTCTGTTGTGTGCAAGTGGCCTCTGTGGGAATAAACATCATTTTGCTGCCAGGCAGTCTGCGTAAATATATAGAAATGTCAGCGATCTGTACAGTGCTTTTCTGGAAATGGTGTCACATCTTCAGAAAGATTTGGAATCACCACCAACTCAGAGCTTCTGCAATAAACAGCAGCCCCTTCGCTGACTCCAGCTACAAGTGTTTTTGTGGACATGTGATAGATCAAACCAGGGAAACTGCTCCCCCCTGAAATTTCCCTGCAAGGAAATAAAGCACTCTTAATCCACACCAGGACTAATACGCATCATCTACACTTAATTCACACCAGGACCATTTAACCTCATCCCTGTAAATGCAGTATGTCTACACGAATCATTTCTACAGGTCTCAGAAGAAAAGAAGCACCAAGTTTTGGAAACAAAACAAACACACACTCCCGAAAACTAAACCAAACCAAAAATGCAGAAGCAATACAAGTTAACAAGAACAAATGCACACCACATGTCTGCATTAATTCTTCCCTAAGAAATGTTTTCCAAAGAAACAAAAACATCTCAGACTGAAGTCAAGTGAATACTAGAGAAGAAAAACATCAAGAAACATCACCTCACGTAAAGTCTGACAGCAGTACAATTTTCTAACACAGTTTAAAAGCAAGCAAAATCAGTTTTCCCTCTCTGGTGAAGAGGAGCTCTGTATCACATCCCCTTCCTCCAAAACTGCAGAGATGTGAGGGCCCTGACACCCTGCCCACACCTGGCCTTCACCAAGGTTTTCTGCAACAGAGCTGCAGATTAGGTCAGAGCAACCAGCTGGGCAGTCTTTGTAATAGTATGCACCTTAACTTTCTTTTCCTGAGACTATTGCAGTTTTAACCCTAATTTTTAAGAAACTGTCAAAAATAAAAGAGTCAACGGTATAGCCAGAATGCAGTATAACCAGTCTTTCCTTAGAACTGAAAGAGTAAAATTATTTAAAGATAACACATATAGCAACAAGAGACAACGCAGTCAAGTGAAAGAGGCAATACAGCACCTTTGACCAACTGTATATGCTATACCAAGACATGACTTATCTTTAAAATAAAGTACAGTATTTCCAGCACTACAGATTCTGTGGTTTTTTAGCTATCTATTGCAACACTGGTTATGCACAGTGTCTTCCATGGAGCATATTAAATATTTTTTATGGTTTAAATGTATTAATTGGGAAGCATTGATCAGCTACTCCAGCAAATTTAATATAAAATCCTTCTGTGATGCAGCTCACCTCCAAACTGATACCTTTTGGTTAGAAGCTCTAATTGATTCTTAAGCAGCTAAGCAGATTCTGACAATCTCCACCACATGGATGCCACTGACAGTTTCTCAGTGCATTTGTTTGCCAAAGGCTGGAAGTGCTCTGGACTTTGGAGTGACATCTCACAGCGATGACTAAAAGCCATGGCTACAGTTCTTCTGACCGCTTGTTAGCGCCTATATATAAAAACAGATACTGTCTTTTTACCATATCCACAAAGAACTCCACGTACAAAGACAACTTTACATCTCGCACAAAAAAATAAAAGCTGAAAGATGTTCAAATACTAAAGCTAATTCGATAGCGAAAAACAAGAGGCTTGGTGTGCATATCTCTTAATCTACTATTATGCAGCACAGGTCACCCAAACATTGCTTCCAACACCCCGAACGCGCAGAATTCAGCACCCAAGTAAGCTGTAAATATGGCTATTTAACTAAATGATGAGAGCATCCGAGATGTTTATAAACACAGACCATAAATACAACCACAAAACTCTCTCTCATACAGAAAAGATGCTAAAAGACTGAAGTAAGTTAGTACTTTCTTGCACTTAGGCTGTTTTTCTAGTCACCCAGTCCCAAAATCTTCCCTTCTCGTATTCAGAACCAGCCACCACACAGGCAAATCCCGCACATGTTTCCACATGCCCGGAGCTGCCTGAGCATCCCCAACACAGGCGAAGCAAAGCAAAGCTTCATCCAGAGGAGGGGAGCAGAGCCGTGCCACGGCCTTTCTGACCCAGCTTTTTCAGCTCAAGGACTGTTCAGGGAGCCCCAGGAGGCGGCACAGATATCCTTCTGACCCAGCTTTTTCAGCTCAAGGACTGTTCAGGGAGCCCCAGGAGGCGGCACAGATATCACCGGGCTTCGGATGTTCCGCTACATCAGCGCCAGCACAGCCTGGTCGCTGGTCTTCCCTCCCGAGAGCCCCTCAGCGCATCACGGCCAGCACCTGGGTGCTCCCCAGCAAACCGGGCTTCGGCTTCCCGGCTTGCGGCCCTCAGGGCGGCGGATGCCCCCGCCCGCAACGGAGCGGAGCAGCCGGCCAGGACCGCCCCCGGCTCGGGCAGGGGTAGGCGGGGCCGCGCCAAGCGTGGGCCGGGCGCTTTCCCTCCACCCCCGGGAGCCGGCAA
>NW_010179984.1:17459-27972 GCF_000695765.1 Mesitornis unicolor | reverse complement strand
GGCCGGGGGGGACCGGGACCGGGATCGAGGCCGTGGTCCGTGACGCCCAGAAGCGCACACCTTTATATGGCAAGGAGCACCCGAAGCCGAGCTGAGCAAGCACCGCAAGGGCAGCACGCAGAGAAGCCCCAGAGCCCGAGATACCGGAGGGCTGAGCCCGCCGCAGATGTCGCCGGGGAACGCAGGGGTGGGGACATGGTTGACAGCAGGGCAGCCCAGAAGAGGAATTCAGCCCAAACACCTTCTCCTTGACAAGCTGCACCCCTTCGTTAGCACATTTGCCCTGGTGGCATCCCCAAAATGCCACGCTGAGACGAACAGGGCAGGCAGAACATCTCTGATCACGCACAGGAGCATTCACACGCTAAGTCTGTCTGCCTGGGCACACAGCACCACAATATTCAAACGGATTCCCAAGTGCCTCAAATTCATACAGACCAATCCCAAAAGGCTGACAGATACTGCACAGGAGGAAGCCTGGGAGATGTTTTGCCAGATTTTCGAAACAAAACTTTCCCAAATATCATGAAACATTAAAAAAATCCTCACGGCTGCTAACATTTGCAAAGAGGAGATATTAACAGCAGCTGCTGTACAGCCAGCCACTGTGCACACCCAGCCGGTTGGGTTCCCATTACGAATCCATCCAGCATCTCATTACCGTCCATCACAAGGCTCTGACACCAACACCGGGCTCACTTCAGCAGCGTGAGCCTTGCACCACACTTCCTAATGCTGCTGGATTAACGGGGAAAACATCTTGGGGAACAACCTCACCAAACAGAGGAAAACAGTAACATCCTCTGACAGCTCTTAGGCAGCAAAGCACAGCTCCCTGAAGGGAGAGAGGTTCAAAGAATCCCGGAGTCTGATGGAGCAGGGACCTCGTGAGAGGCTGCTCATGACATCCCTTCCTCTCGCAAAAGGCTCTCACAGCTTGAGCTGCAAGAGCAGGAGTGCGTTTCCACTCTGCAGACACGATTCCGCATGAAAAGAAGATGGTACAGTGTCAGCCGCTCAGCACTGCAGAGCGAGAACAAAAGTGAGATGGAAAAAATACAAGTTTAAAATACAAATAGAAGAACTAAATTACAGTAATCCAGTGTGCTAAAAAAATTTTTTTAAGAAAAGAAACCTCTGTTAGCTGAAGGACAAATATTTACTGTCATTAAGAGAAGCATTCAAAATACAGATGAAAGAGACAGGCTGCCATCATCGTGTTACAATCTACCTTTACATTATGCTTTCTTAGAGCCATGAAAAGGGGCTCAAGTCCGCTGTGTTAATCAAAAGAGATCCAATTTTTAAAGTTGCCTTCTTATTCAACATGAAAATAAATAATGAACTGTCAAACCCCACAAGGTGGTCCAGAGGACAGGCACAAAATAGGAGGGCAAAGCAAAGCAGGGTTCAAAGCTCAGTTTCAAACAAATTGTCTGTTTTGCCCCTAGACCAATCCCACAAGCTCGGGGTGGCAGAGGCAATGCCATGGCAATACAATTTGGTCTTTCCAAGAGGTTGGTCTGCAAGAGGAAGTCAGGTTTCAGCCCAGAAGCTCAGCTTCATGAAGGAACCACAATGAGAGCTCCTGCTGCAGTGCATGGGAAGAGGGGAGCCAGAGGATATCATTTCCAACGCTTCCTGTGAGGCTACAGCCTGTGGGGATCGATGTTACTGATGCTTCCAGAGCTTATATGGTAGTTAACGTCATACCTGGGATTAAGATAATAAGCAGAATGCAGAGCCCATTGGGAGCGTGCTGGCTGCTCCAGGGCTGTTGCTTAATGTCCTATTAAGTGCAATAAACAATACAATTACTCGATGCCCATACCTCAAAGGGGGGGGAAAAAAAGCCCTTCAAGCGATTAATATAAATTAACAGCTGCCATTATAACTTTCCCCAGCACAGGGCCCCCAATTTACAGGACAAGAACTTGTGCCAACACATCAAGAACAAGGGAAGTTTGTGCACCGGTGCTCAACTTCATGAGTCCTGGCCTTCTTCCAGGGGAGGGTGGCTTCTCCAAATGCCCCTTCATGATGATGGGACGGTCGCTAACGAAGGGACACCCTCCAGAGACACCGAGGAGCCAGCTGTGCTGTGATGTGCACAAGTGAAACCCAGCCAGGACTGCACTACCCAGCTGATGGCGTGGTTTGCAGGGAGGGCTGAAGGGGACAGCTCAGCTGCTGTCCCCAGGCACATGGGTTCCTGGGGGGACACAGTGTGAGCATGAGCACGGCGTGAGCCTGGACCTTGAGGCAGGGTGCCCTGTGCTCCCGGGGTGCTGCTGGGCTTTCTCTTGGATACCATCAGTGTTCCTAAGGCTAATTCCTGTGGAGAACTGCATCCTGCCTGTGAAAACAGAAATAAGCACAGGCAGTGAAAGGATTTCACACCTCTGTCTGGTTACCTCATGCACTTAACCGTTTAACCGTTACGTTAACTTAACAGCTCACTCTGAATGGTCAGGTTCTCACCAAACCTGCAGGAAAAAGCTGTGGTGAGAGCAGCTACCAACCAATGCAAAGGTAAAAAACCAGCATGGATGAGGCACCTGGGCCAGTCCCTGCAGGTGTCCCGTGCCATCTCCTTGGATCAGCGTGCAGCCTTTACCACGTGCCTCCCACACTCTGCCCAGATAAGTTTCCTCTGCGCTCTCTGGACCTCCTTATCAGCCGCATGATCCAGCAGGATGCGAGCCAGATCCCCTGCTGGTTCCCAGCCCTGCCCGAGGGATGCGAAGCAGAGCAGTCAGCCACACACTGCGGGAGCACACAGAATCCACTCCCAGGGTGGCGGCCCTGGAGGTGCATTTCCATAGCCCGCATTTCCATAGCATCACGCTGGCAAAGAAAGGAGGGCGCTGGGGAAAAGGACGGTTTTGGTGAGGTTGAGAAGAAGGCTCTTCTCCACCAGCCTTTCAGATACAGAGGTCACGGGCTCGCAAGGGTCAGCAACCCCTCTTAATATTCACCAAAGCAGCAACAACAAAGGCAAGCTGGGGAAAGGGAAGCGTTCCTGCGGAGCCCCATCTTCACTCTGGATACCACTCCACAATGAAGTTATTTCAAACCGCCCATAGGTTAAGCTACGGCTTTCATCCCAATAGCGAAGTTCCCGCTGAGCGCTGCCTGCAAAGGCACATCAAGCAGAGATGCACGGATGACATCTAACCTCACCCAGCTCGCCGCTGCAGCCACCTTTCTCAGCCAGGCTGGTAATTTAGATAACAGAGGAGAGGGTGGCAGATGCATAACATTTAATAAGACCAGAAGAAGGTCAGCAGCCCTGTCTGAGCAGCACTTTAAAAGCTCCCATCTGATATAAATGTTATCTGGGCCATCAGCAGCACTTGGTAAATAAAAAGACAAGTTCCACCTCCTGGAGTAAATTACATGAGCGATGCTTGGCTCTTATGATGATTCCTAGCAGGCGACTCTCTATTATTTTCCCTTCATACACCTGGGCATTAACCAGACAGCCAAGGTCAGCTGTTGCTTTCTCATTCAAATGGTCTGGATCACATCTCCCTGAAATCATCACCACGTTGACAGTGACTGGGGCACCCATGGAGGCTCTTCCCTCCATTACTGAGAGCATGGATGGGACATGACCAGCCCTGCACAGCCCTAACAGAGAGGGGATGTGCTCCTGTCCCCCACCCCTGCTCGCCATCCCTGTGTCACCCCACGGTGACTGCGTTAGCAGGGAAGTCTGGTCAGCAGCGAGTGCTTTGTGCCACCCTCATGCCATCCTGAGGCAGGCAGAGCCCTGAGAGCACACGAGGAGTTAAGCTTTTCCCTCACAAAATGTGTAAAGATGCGGTCTGCGCACTTGGTGAGCTGCAGCGTTTGCGGGCCAAAACATTTTGCTGCATATTTCTGAAATTATTTGTCAGAAAAGAACGTCAATGACATAGAAAATGAGTTGCAGATGTAACCTTTTTGAGCATCAATAATAACTTAAGACATTTGAAACTAAACCTTAACTCGCAAGTGGCTGCATCACGCGAGGCCGTTCAGCTGCAGAACTGCACAGACCCCAGCAAGGGTCCCCCCTCCAGCTCCCCCACTTGGCCAAGAGAAGTTAAATCCTTGCATTTGCCACAGCTGGTCCCTTCCTGGGAGCTTTTTTCCTGATTCCCAGGCTGCTCCCAGACCCAGTAGGCACCCTTGGGTGGGTAGAGAGGCTTCCAGGCCAGGTCCAGTAGCCCATGGGCTGAAATGGGGATGGCCAAGGCGCTTTCCCTGAGGGCCAACATGAAACAAAGGCACTTTGCCAAAAACACTCGTGTTTTAATGCTGAGAGGCACTGCCGTGGGCTTCCTGACTCGCCAGAGAGCCAGCGCTGTCACCGCACTGCCATGCCTGCAATGAATATCAGTGCTGTGCGCTCAGAGGCACATGCTTAAGGAATTTAACTACTTTAATACAATGGGCTCAAATTGCCAAAGAATGTTTGTGCATCAGTGTGAAATCAGAAATTCGGGGAGGGGGTGCTTTATCTGTCAAAGGCCAACATCAGGGGGCTGACAGAGCAGACAGTGGGAAGCTGGATTGCATTTGATACGCATCAGCCCATCAAACACAAACAGCCTTTAAAGCGCTGAAAGGCTGAGCCAGCCCCAGCGCAGGCTGCGACGGCCCCCGGGGTCCGACCGGGAGCCTCCTGTGAGCCAGGCAGGGCCCGCCAGGGCCTCCTGGCCTGATCTGGCACCATAAATCACCAAAAAAGGGATACTTCTTAGCAGCTCTAATTAAGATAAAACACTTGTTGTCAGTCCAGCAGCTACCTGTGCTGTTCCCTGGCCATGTGCTGCTGAGCAGAGGTGAGGGATGCTCTGCCTGGGGATGCTGTGCCCAGGGATGCTCTGCACAGGAATGCTGTGCCCAGGGATGCTCTGCCTGGGGATGCTGTGCCCAGGGATGCTCTGCACGGGACACCCTGCCCAGGGATGGCAGAGCTGCTGTAGCCATGTGTGGATTGGACCATGGAGCCAGGAAACTGAGATCCTGTTGAGATGAGCAGGCAGCGGCCAAGTGCAGCATTGCCCACCCATCACCACTCCTGCACCCATGTTTGGTTCGGTAAACCTGGGGCTGCAGTCCCGCTGCCTCCCAGCCATCCCAATGTGTTCCTGCCTGAAAGGATCTGAACTTAAATTATGCCAGGGGAAGAAAAAAAAGTGAACACTAAACCTCGCCTGCTGATTAAACCCCAGACCCCCACCCTGACAAGACCCCTTTTGCAGCCCTCCTGCTGCCCTGGGCTGCCGCGGGGCTGTGGCACGGGGCTCCACAGCCTCTGCAGAGCACGACTAACAGGGAACGAATAACACAGCCCCAACATGTCCAAACCAGGCTTTCCTTACACAGCAAAGTCTCAAATAACGAGTGAAGGGAAAGGAAGGGGGGAGGGAGCACACTCGAGCGACCCCTCCTAACCACCTCCATCATGGCACAGCGTCACTCAGCCGAGCAGGGTGCATGGCAAATAATACCCGCTCTGCTGTCGCCCCTGCCCCAGCACCGAGCCCCCACGCACCAGGGGATGCAGGGGAACAGATGGATTTTCCATGGGAAGGAGCTGCAGCCGCTCCTTCCAGTCAAACCCCGCAGCCCCGCAGAGCCGGGTGTGCGAAACACCAACCCCGCTCCCTCGCAGGGGCAGTGGTGCCGGTAGAGGGGTTCTGGGGATATGGGGAAGGAAATGCCCCCCAGCCTGGCACAGGGTGAACAGGCAGCCTTGGGAAGGTGCACCAAGCTCACAAGGCAGGCATGTCCCGGAGGGTACCCACACACAGCACAAGTCACCAGAGTTATTTTGGGCTGAAACCGGTGCAGAGAAAGCCTTGTGCTGGACACAGGGAGATCCCAGAGCTGAGATCTCCATTAACCGAGGAACTGGTGATTCCTAATCTCACCACATCAATAAGGAACCTTGAGGGGCCGTGAATTGAGATCGTTTACTTTAATTACAAATATAACACACGTCTCTATCTTTACTAACCTTGGCAATTTAAATAGCTTAAAAGGGACTGGAAAGCAGCCCCTGCCGGGTTTGCTCGCAGTGCTGCTGGAGGAGGAGGCCACTGCAGACATGGCCTTTGCTTATTGGGGTTTTCGGGCTTAAATTGTCACCCATTCCCTCAATATTGACGGGGCAGCCAGGGTCTCCCTGGTCCTGCATGCAGCTCTGCTGGGATGGACACATCCTGCATCCCCAGCCTGGGACAGGCACAGTGATAGCCCTGGCAGGCAGCAGCAACCTGAGACAAACTCATGATTTTTCTGGGTTTCATCCCAAAACACATTTCTTTGGGCTGAGCGATAGTCTGAGTTGCTGGGCAGACGAAGACTTGGGAGCACTAGCCACAGAATTCAGACCATTTAAAAGTGTAAATCTTCTCATAAACCACCCAGCACAGGAGGAAGGCATTTTTGGGGATAGGTCTCCAGTCAAGCAAAATATTTCCTGAGCAGGCTTTCCGCTCAGACACAGGAAGAAGAAATATGGTTTCAAAGCCTGAAACACCGCAAGAGGTGCAACACACACTGTCGACATAGTGTGTGTGTGCCAGCCCCTCTCTCTCCATCGCCAGCACGACAGGGCACAATGGCTGGGACATGGGGACATGGGGACACGATGAGGCTGGCTGGGACATGGGGACACGATGAGACTGGCCAGGATGTGGGGACATGGGGACACGATGAGGCTGGCCAGGACACAGAGACACAGGGACATGATAAGTCTGGCCAGCATGTGGGGACACGGGGACACAATGAGGCTGACCAGGACATGGGGACACGATGAGGCTGGCTGGGATGTGGGGACATGGGGAGGCTGGCCAGGACATGGGGACACAGTGAGGCTGGCCAGGACATGGGGACACAGTGACATGATGAGGCTGACCAGTACATGGGGACATGATAAGGCTGGCCAGGACACAGGGACTTGGGGACATGATGAGGCTGGCCAGGACACAGAGACATGGGAACATGATGAGGCTGGCCAGGACACAGGGACGTGGGGACATAGGGACAAGGGATGTGGGGACACAGGGACATGATGAGGCTGGCCAGGATGTGGGGACACAGGGACATGGTGATGCCACCCAGGACACATGTGCAGGTCATGGCAGGATCCCACACGTGTTGATGCCTCCGAGCATCCCTGCACAAGGACCACGCTGAGCACATCATTCCAGCCATACTGTAGAGGCTCCTATTTACTTGGGAATCATATGTTTTCTGCCCTGGTCCTCACTGTATTCAGAACAGTTACTTAGCTTCAATAAGCCCCTTGTTAAAGCCTTTTCCCTTCTGTAATCTCATCAAACTAACCAAAAGGAGTTTGTTCTGAAATAGAGTCCCATTTTGTAACCTGGCTTCCTATAGGAGTTTTTTTTTGCGCGCCCGGCCCCTCCGCCACAAAAGGGGTCTGCTTGTCCTGGCGCGCTAACAAAACACTGCGTCTGTTTGGGTTAGACAGCAGGGGGTTAATGAAAAGCCCGGCCCTGGGGACTCCCACCTTATCTGCAATCATGAATTTATTGAAGAATGTGTTAATGTGCTGGATTTTATTCATCAGGGGTCAGGGCTTTTCAAATTCTTCCTCCCAGCTCCCCCTCTTTCCATCCCTCCCCAGCAGCTCACAATGCTGTTTAAACAAAGGGCTCCCAACACAAAGAGCAAATTTACACAGTAAAGTTTTCTTGCGAGCCCAGAGCAGAGTCTGGAAGAATTCCAGCTTTATAAAGAGAAAAGGGGGTGGACAGGGGGGAAGGGGGAAGGGATCGAGGGGCATTTTGCAGAGGATAAAAGGAAATCGAGAAAAGTTCCCACCTCCTGAAGCTCAGCACTGAATATTCTCCACCAGTTAAACCCGATGCATTACAAACCCTTGGGGTTGCAGGACATGAGCCCTCACAGCACCAAATTTTTCAACCTCCTGCGAGGAGAAGGCTGAAATTAAGAAGGTTTTAACATCAAATTTGGGCTGATATTTCAACAGCTCCTTTGCCTGCGGATTAATAACATCAGCCCCTAAAAGGACCCAGCAAACATTAACGAGGGCTCACGACTTTCCCCTGTGCCAGTTTTAGTCATGCTGCTCAGATCCCTGGGAATTAGAGCACAGGGAGCAATCCTGCACTAATTAACCAAAGATGACCTAAATTATTGTCTCCAGGTTTTGTCACCTCCGCTTTCTGCGCCACCATTAACGGCTCTGGACACGTCTCCAAAAGGAGAGCTCAGAGCAGGCATCGCCTCTGCCCAGCAGCCACCACAGCACAGAGTGCACCTGAGCAAGGAGCTTTCAGGCGTTTTACAAGTGAAATATATTGGCGATGTTATTGGCCGTAAAACGCAATAAGCTAAAACTGCTGGGGAGGCTACAAACCCGGTCGCCAGGCAGGGAAGTAACTAACAGAGACTTACGGAAATGCTCGATTCCCATTAAAAGAAAACCATCATAATTCCATTTTCTAACAAGTTCCTCAGCCAAAAGGATGCCGTTGACCCAAACCTGTGTTTATTTCCTTTGGTTTGCAGGGAAAGCGATGCCTTCTGCCACACTCGCTGACCTGCAGCAGCCCTTGAGCAGCGGGCACAGGGGTTTGGGTGGCTCTGGAGTCCCCTGGCCATGGCATTCGTGGGATCTGTGCCATGTGTGGCCCTGCCCCGGATCGGACACGTGTGATCCTGCCCTGGATTGGACACGCGTGTTCCTGACGTGGCGTGGGAGGCTCCATGGGCACACAGCTCCGAACACCCAAGACCCAGTGATGCTGAGCCACAAAGCTGCCGCGCTCCTGCTCCTATTCCTGGGCAGATCCCAGCACACGGGATCCAGCCACGCTGCTGAGGGATCCCTGCCTGCCCAAGATGCAATACATCCTTACAGAGTCTCCGCCGTGACGGACGTGCCAAAGCCTGGTGCAGAAAATAACTCAAAGGACATAATTAAATCAGTTAAATGGCTTGGGGAAAGAGACGTGGCTGCAGCCAGGTTTCGACTCTCGGCACAGGCTCAGGGAGCAGCGATGAGGAGGGCAGGATCTGTAAAAGCCTCTCTGACCAACTGCTTGCTTTTCTTTGGTTAATAACCGATAATCCCTGCTTAACAGCGACACGGACCAGAGCGAGCCTCTGAGCACAGAGCAGCGGGCACGAAGGCGAGCGGCTGGGGTAAGCAAGCGCCTTGCCAGCATCGCCAGGGTCACGGATGCTACCAGAGGCAGCACAAAGAGTGGGAAATCCAGCATCAGGCGGTTTAATCTGCTAAGGCGGTGCACAATCCGGCTGGATTTTGGGAGCCAGGAGAGGAGCGGCTGCAGAAGGAGCCCTGGCACAGCTGGAGATGTGTGAGTCCAGCTCTTAACTGGGCTCACGGCTGGTTATACTGGGATGACTGGGGCAGGAAAGGGAGCAGCGGGAGGGTCTGTTCCCTTCAGACACCTCCAGAGCCACAGGTGACAGGAGAAACGCTGCAAAAGGGTTTTTACTGAGTCAGTGATTTCAATGGTTTTGAGGGGAATGTTGGGGGGAAATGTGCTCACTACTTACACTGCAAGGAGCAAAAAGCAGTGAAAATAGACTCACCTCTGGGAAGTGGTGTATGCAGGAAAAGAGTAACCAAGTAACTTATATTTAAAGCCAGAACTACAAAGTATCTCACATGTAACCACCAGATTTAAGAGAAGGGATGTTTCAAAGAGAACAGCCCTTTACAGCCCAAAGTTGACCAATTCTTGTCTGCTACCACTGAGCCCAGCCAGCACAAGGAGAGCTGAGCCCGCACCTTTAAGGCAGGATCCTCTCCTCTTCCACGCGTTGTTTTGTCCCCTCCAAGAATATTAAGAGCATGGTTTGTACATTAAGCAAAGCTTTCTCCCTCGATGGACTTGCCACGGCTCTGAAAACAGTTGCATTTTTCCATCTGGGCTTTCAACGTCACCAAAAAATGCAGAGGGATTGGTGGAAGACAGCGCCTTGGTGCTTTATTTATAATAATGTTCATGCATTGGTATGGCAGACACCCGGCCCTGCTCACAGTGAGGGGGATGCAGAGCCTCATCCCACCACGTGGAGCTGCGGGTACGGGGGCTACAGAGGGTTTGGAGGGTGGTCCTGCAGCCCAAAACCAGTGCACTTTTAGATATAAATAAAATATACACATATAAATATATATATACACACACCAGCCTAGGTATTGTGCCTTTTTTTTTTGCTTTGGAAAATACCACGCGACATTTCCCCTGATGGACTCCTTGGAAAACTCACAGGAATGTGACAGGATTAAGAGTTTGGAATTTGAACAGCGGAGATGAAGGGATTTTTAAGGATCTGAGTACGAGCTCCAGCCTGTTTACCTCCTATTTATAGAATTCAGCCCAAAAACGCTGCCAGCAGAGGTTTTGCGGAAGACCCAGCTCATGAGGCCAGGAGGAGCCTCCTCTTGTACCAGGGATGCTCCAAACCCGGGGAGGAGGCTCCTCCTGTACCA
>NW_010179984.1:7726-17310 GCF_000695765.1 Mesitornis unicolor | reverse complement strand
TCCTGGGGAGGTTTGTCCTCCCCCATTAAGCCCCAGCGACTGCGGATGGGGTCGCTCAGCAACCCCCATACATTTGCGGGCTGTTGTAGCGGAGGAGAACAACACACAGCCAAAAAGGCATCACCCATTGCTCCGGTGGGTCCCAGCCTTCACCATCGTGGCGTTCATCACCAAAACAGGGGCTCACCCGTATGGGAATGGCTTCAATTCACAGAATCCCAGAATATGAGGAGTTGGAAGGGACCTGGAAGGCTCCCCCAGTGCAACCCCTGCCAGAGCAGGATCACCAGAGCAGTCACACAGGAACACGGCCAGGGCTTTGGGTGTCTCCACACAAGGAGACTCCACAACCTCTCTGGGCAGCCTGGGCCATGCTCTGCCACCCTCACACTCACAAACTTTGGCCTCATCTTCAGCTTGAACCTCCTGTGCTCCAGCTTGGGACCATTGCCCCTTGTCCTGGCATTGGCCATCCCAGAGCACAGCCTGGCTCCTTCCTCCTGACACTGCCCTTTCCCAATGGATCCCCAGGAATGAGGGCACCCCTCAGTCTCCTCTGCTCCAAGCTCAAGAGCCCCAGCTCCCTCAGCCGCTCCTCAGCAGGAGATGCTCCACTCCCTCCAGCATCTTTGTGGCCCTGCTGGACTCTTTCAAGCAAAAGAAAGAGCACTCCACCAACTGCGAAAATGAACAAACCTGCGATGAAATATACAATAGCCACCATTAACATCATATTTATTGTTATTTAGTTGCTCAGTAAAACATATACAGATATGTACAATATGCATGAATACAGAAGACTGCACTTTACATATTTAAAAAAAAGAAAAAAGAAAAATAACACTCAGTTTCATGAGCTATCGTCACAGTCTTCCAACCAAGCATTGAAGAAATGAATTTAACAAGAATCCGAAAAAAAGAAAAAAGGGAAAAAGAAAAAAGGGGGAAAAAAAAGGAAAAGAAGATTACAGGATTGCCTAACACACAGCAGAGTCAAGTTTTCATATTTTACATGTGCAATAACATTTTTCAGAAGAGTTTGCTATGCAGTACGGATTACCAGTGTTCTGAGTTTTCTTGGGGTTGTTTTATTTTTTTTCCCTTTTCCGCGAACCAAATTTAGTACAGAGAAATAACATCCCTTCGCTTAAGGCTGTTTTAAAGCCGTAATATCCTTGGGTAGTGAATAGTGATAAAGTTATAACTGCCGGAAATCACAGCCTGCAGTTTCATCAGTCAGAATCTATGAGCGGGTGGACTCAAACCAACAATTTTAATAGAGAATTTCTAAGACAAAATTAGACTATTTCCTCCATTAGCCTTAAGCAATAAAGGAGAAACAATTCTATAAAAATGGGTTATGCTCTCACACACCATCCATCGAACAGCTGTGAATCTAGCGGCTGAGAAAACCTGACACTGCAGCTTCACAGAAATCACCAAAATCCCCTCGTTTGGCAGCTGCCTGCGCCCCCCTCGTGCCGGGGCGATTGTGTCCCCATGCCTGGCAGCTCACACTGATGGCCTGGGCATGGCCTCAGCGACACCGAGACCACGGCACCCAAATTGGCCCTGAAACAGCACCATTCTGGGGTCCCTTCCCTCCGCCCCGAGCACGCCATGCCATGAAAGTCACCGCAAGGAAGCCAAGAGGAGCCCAAACCCCGTCTCGCTGATGCTAAAACCGGGCCAGGATAGCACAGAACTGCTAACCCTCGGAAAAATGATCTGGATAAAATCTGCAGGAGTGTTTATAAGGCCTATTCTTCCCTATATTTTTTGGCAAAGGGATATTTCATCACTGTTCCCAATTTAAAGAGAGGCAAAGCCGCGTTTCAGCTGCTCACGATGATGTGCGTATCGCAATGGCACCTTTACCCCCGGTCCTGACTTCATGGTACAACCCCCTTGATGGAAGCCCTATGGGACAAGCAGGGGTAAAGGAGGGCGATTCTGCCTTACATGGCCATTTGGGGAACTTGGAGCTCACGAAATGTGCTCTAAATTTACTTTACAAAGCGGCACAGCCTCTGAAGGAAGCCACCCGGCGAGGGCTGCGAGCTCAGCTTGGCCCTGCCACCAACCCGCCCGTGCCTCAGTTTCCCCCTCACAAAGGAGCACAACCTACATCTCGCACAAGAGGCTTTTACCCACAGCTCCCAATCCTGCTTCAGCTGGAAGTATTACTGCTCACAAAACTAAATCAGTTCAATTCTCACCCTGTAGGGCTACGCTGATATTTTATATATGTTAAAAAAAAAAAGATAAAAATCAATGAATTTGGTGTCAAATTAATGGAGGAAAAGAAGTACAATGAAATTACTGTGGAAAACACGAGTTTTGGGACAAAGCTCTGGCTCTCAGTACCAAACACACCAGGTTATGAGTGTGAGGAGTTATCCCTCAGCTGATAACGCCACCTAAATTAAGTCAGATTGAATGGACGGGAGGTTCCCGAAAGGACTGCCCATGACCACATCACTCCACCATACCCCATGGGTATCCAGACCCGGCAAACGCTGGTTGTGAACCCTCACTATCCAAAAACCCCGTCCTCCCTCTGCACCCGGCTCAGGGGCACAGACCCGGCCACAGGGATTTAAAATTCTGTGGGTTTTTAAAGAATTGCTTCTGCTCTGTATTTCTAGGTAAAAAACCAGAGGAGGAGGGGGCTGAGGCCACCGAATCGCCGCGTTTCTCCTTCGCAGGGGATTTCTCTTTAAAAGCGACCTGCGGTGCCCATGAGGTTTGGTTCCTGGTAGCAGGGTGTGCATCCCTGACCTCAGGAAGCCTGAAAAACCTGTTCTGGTGAACACAGCGAGGAAAACTCAAAACAAAGAAGTCAGCTCCGCACAGGAACGCGCCACCAGGCCCTGAACTCGGCAGAAATTTTCAGCTGCAAGTGTTGAAACCCGGTATCCACGCCCAGGCGTGTGCTGCGCTGGGGTCACTCCAGGACCCAGCCAAAACGGGGGGAGCTGCCAGGACAGGGTGGGACTGACCCCCATGGCAGGCACAGACCCCCCCAGCTCAGCAGCTCCCAGTTTTAGCAGGTGTTAAACACAGATTTGGGTGAACCCAGACTTAAAGAGGGGCACCTTAGAGAGTGGGGCTGGCAATTACCGTTCCACCAGGAGATCCTTTACCGATGGTGATGTTTTATTGCGGGTATGGGAAGGAGCTCCCGGTTTTCCCCCCTGTAGGAGGTACAAAACATCCCGGCTTTCTGCTCCACATCAAGCAGGCAGGAGGTGGCTCCACAGCCAAGTGCTCCGGGATGGGCAAAAATCCTCATCCTCGTGGCAGCTGCAGCTTCAATAAAGAGTAAAACAGTACTGAAAATCAAGGTTCAAAACCACCCAAACTCATCCACAGTCAAGCCACTGGCCAGACCCGTAAGAGGAAATCAATCCATGCATGGTTAATAAGGGCACATTCAAACAACATCTCCAAACACCGCGAGTCTCTCCGAAGCCACGTACACCCGAGGGCGAGGATTTCAGACCACCCCGTGCCAGTGGCATTTCAGGCAGAATTTCCTCTCCGCTGGTGCCTACTGAGAACATCACTTCAACATCATTAAAGGCCCAGCACAATCAAAGATAAAACACAAAGCAGTCTCCAAACTCCATCCCTCGAGGGAGGGACGCGTTTGGTGAATCCACGGCAGAAGCAATAAATAACCCTGGAGAGGCCGACCTTTATTTCACAGCTAAAACCGAAATCTCCAGTGATGTTGGGAAGCTCCGAGGAGCAGAGGGAAGCGAGCTGGGGCGGGGTGGGGTGAGCCAGCCCATGCTCCTGCACACAGAGGACACAGATAAAAACCACAGCAGCGCCGGATCGCCGCAGCAGCCGGGGCTTTATCTGGTTTGCTTCCAAATTTCTCCTCGAATGAGCATTATCTATCACGAACAGGGAAGTTGGCTTTTCCTTTTATTGTGTGCATCCCGTAACGCTCCTCTTCAACGTGTGGCGAAAACGGGGCCTCGAGGAGTTCAGGAGGGGGTCTAACACAGGGGATTTCTGCGTTTGGCAGATTGGGAAACGCTGACTTTGGGTGCTCAGCCCCCTGTACCCCTGCATTGGGGCACCCCCCGACCGCTGCCACCGCACAGGGGTGGATGCAGACAAGGGCATGGGACACTGGACCCTGCTCCTGATCGGGGAGCTAAAAACAGGCCAAAAAAGAGCAGGGTGCAACAGGGATGAGGGATCTTGGGGGTCCCTCCAGCAGTGACACAGTGGGGACCGGGGGAGCATCACCAGGACCGGGGGTCCCCTTGCGCCTCAGAGGGGAGCCTGGGCGCTGGGTGCAGGAGATAACGGCTCCGAATTACTGAGTGAGCTTCCTGTGGACTTATTTAACATCGTTTTCTCAGGAAAGGGCAGGCTCAGCTGCCCAAATATTCAACACAGCGTTAACCGTTTGGTTTGTGACTGGCAAAAGCTGGGTGTCGATATAATACGTAATATAACGATGACCATTTCACTTGAACCGGCGTTTTATTCCTGAACTGCTGCTCTTCAGGATCACCATCGTAATAAGCACTGAACAAAGCAAAACAAAGGAGAGGAAAAAAAAAATAAAAAAAGAAGAAAAACAAAGCAAATGAGGAAGAAAAAGGAGGAAGAGGAGGAGGATCTTTGTCTTATTATGACATACGTGACTTGGACATACGCTGAGATGAAAAAGGAAAAGGCCTCATCTATAAATGTATGCCAAGGTTACAGAATCATGGGAAAAAGTGGTCTAGCAGGAAAAATCTTAAGCAAAAGTGTGCTAACTGCAGAAGGGTTAACACTGGTAACATACTGTGGCAGAAGATTAAAAAAAAGTTGAGGTTTACTTTAAATTAACCCTTTCCAGTCCATACGCCACTAAGCAGGTACCAACCTAGAAAAATAGTCCACCTAGCAGTAGCGGCCCTTTGAAATTAAAAAGAGAAAAAAAATAATTTCTTTTGTTCAAGTCAGGGCGGCCACAAAAGTCCCGAATCTGTTGGAGATGTCCGAGTGCAGGGACCTCCACGTCGGCACCGCGGCCCGGCCCTTCGCCTCGCCCACGTCGTCGGTGCAGTGGACCGAGAGGCACTGCAGGTGACTGCCGCTCTGCGCCGCCGCCGGGGTCTTGCTCGGGGGGAGGTCGTGGGCTGCAAAGGGGCAAAGAGAGCGTTAGGGACCATGTCTGATACCCCATCACCACCCTGTGTCACCCCACACCACCCCATCGCCTCACACAACCGCAAGGCCCGACGCCAGCCCCTGCCCCAGCTCCTTGTCTCCTCCTGTCCCTGCTCTTCTAATGGACTGCCACTAACGTGTTCCTTGTCATTTCATCCTTCTAGAACTTTGTTTCTGTTAACCACTGAAATTAAAGAGTTGAATTGAAACATCCTAAATGACATCCTGGGCCTTTTTCCTCTGGATTTTACAGCGAATATGAGGAGTACCGAAGCGTACTACCATGTACTGGGAACATGACTTGACACCAGCACTCCATCATTTTTCCTTGCTTCCTTTCTCAAGACTTTCCAGTAACTTTCTCTGTTGCAAAAGTGTTTTTCTCATCTGCAAACCTTGCCTTGGTGCACCTGCCTTCTCCCTGCTCAGTGGGGCTGGAGCTCGCTCCCCTCTCCCAGGACATAGAAGCCCCCTCGGAGCTGATGCACCCC
The DNA here is from genome assembly GCF_000695765.1 of Mesitornis unicolor. Classification (NCBI taxonomy): domain Eukaryota; kingdom Metazoa; phylum Chordata; class Aves; order Mesitornithiformes; family Mesitornithidae; genus Mesitornis; species Mesitornis unicolor. Next base: position 11,635 of record NW_010179984.1, on the reverse strand, counting down.
CAAAACAACCCTGGTCATGCCCCAGCTGGCAACTACAGCCCCCCAGCCCTGGAAACAGCGTTTTGTAGGATAAAACCAGCAAGCAAATGGATGTGTTTGCTTCACTTCACCAGCCACCCCGCCAGACACAAACCAGGAACCGAACAGCTCTGCTACGCCATCACGGTGATATTAAACAACCACCTTTAACTAGTCTGAAGTCTCCCATTTAAACTGGAAAATGCTTTTAATGATTGATTATGCGATGTCAAGAGATGCTCGTACCCAAAACAGTACCGTAATGCCATACAGAGAAACTAATTAGCACCCGGGGACGCGATGCTGTAAACGATGGGAGGAGGAAGCGGCTCTGGAGCGGCGCTGCTGCCTGCTCAGCCCTGCACTGTGTTCGGGCAACCACCTGCAAACCCACGCAGCGCCGGTCACACACCTCTGCCCTGCACAGCCACAGCACCACAATCCTCAGTGTAAACACACCTAAATAATGTCTTATTTATAAAACGCTTAAAACTCAGCTGTGATTGCAGAGAATTGAGAAAGAGAAACGTTTTTCTTATTTGCATTTGTTCCCGACCCTTACAATGCATGAGGTACTCGGTGTTTTTCATCCTTCGGTCTGACTGCACAGGACACGCTGCCCTCGGCACAGGAAAAGCCAGCGCTGGAGATTAGGGGCTGTGACAGCTCCCTCTTCCTCTGCGCAGAGAGGGAGGAAGGAGCCCCTCTGCTGTCAGGGGCCAGCGATCTCGGGGTGTTTCTGCAAGGAGCATCCACTGCAGGGCCCCAGGAGAGTGGCCGAGCACACAGGGGTGCCCACAGAAGGGGCAGAGGCCGTGCCCTCCCAAAGCAGCACCCAGCACCCATCTGTGCCTGCTTAGGGTTGGGGTCTGGCTCTGCTGCATGGTGCTGGGGCAGCGCGTTGGCCTGGCAGGCACCACCAGCACCCAGGAAGGACCAGGTCCTCAGCACACGATTAAGCGAGCAAGTCCCTACACCAGAAGCATCTAAAGAACAAGAGATGAGGGTTATTTACTTGTAAATCAGTAAGCTATCTCTAAAACGCTTGCCGTGGGTAAAATCCAGAAGCAAACTGCTGATACAGGAACCAATGCAAAATCTGTCTCACAGTGATGAGCAGGGCCTGAGGAAAATCCAGGTAAATGAGGAGAGCAGGACACGATCCCACATTTGCAGCGTTAATGCTGATTGCCACTGCCCAGGTGATTCCTACCTTGAGCTTCACAGAATCACAGAATCTCAGGAGTTGGAGGGGACCTCGAAAGCTCATCCAGTCCAACCCCCCTGCCAGAGCAGGATCACCCAGACCAGGTCACACAGGAATGCGTCCAGGTTGGCCTTGAATGTGTCCAGAGAAGGAGACTCCACAACCTCCCTGAGCTTGAGCTCCCTTGGTCTGTTAAGAGCACACAAAATGATGCATTCACATCCAAAACAAAAGAGGATGAGAGCTTGCAGGAAGGCTTGCACTGGCACAAGTGTTCTCCAAGCCAATCTGCAGGGAAATATTCAATGCAATAATTTTTTTTCCCTGTATTTCTGTCTTGACAAAGCTACGACACTTTTCTGAAAAAAACCTCTTTGTATTAAAAAATTGAAGTTGTGCTGATGCCCTTGACAAGAATGAATGGTTTTAAGAACAAGACCCTGCCTGATCCCTGTCCAGGACACAAATACCCTCCCAGCAGCGCAGTTTCCAGCCTTGCAGCACCCAGCACCGCAGGGTCCCCGGGGGCATCGTTAGCAGAGACCAATGGGACTCAGCAGGTTAAAACCAGGTAAGGCAAGGCGGTGTCACCACGTCACTGCCTCGCAGGTAAATCACCCTCAGTCACAGAGCACACCCAATTGAAAGCAAGGAGTTTTCACACAAATCATGTTTAAGCTGCGCAACCGCCTCTATTAGCGACTACCACAAGAAAGCACTAAGTGCTACTGATAAAAGCAATGTAGTAAGAGCCATCTTCCGCACCCAAGGTCTCGAGGTGGTCTGGGTGGAGGCTTCCTCTCCAAAGCAAAGGATGGGACACAGCAGAAGCTGGGACAGGCGCAGGTAAAAAGGCCCAGTTTGCAGCATAGCATGTGCCATCCAAAAATGATAGAAGAGACAGAAATGAAGAAGAGATAAGAGAGAAAACATCGCATGTGAGCACACACCGTGTTCACACAAAAGGCATGAAACCCAAAGTGATGCAGTGACCAAAAGGTGCCTGGAAACGGCTCAACCACGCCAGGGTTTTACCCTGACGACAACGGCTCTTCCCACCGTTCCCCTGCCCAGCGCTGCGTGTTTCAGAGGGAGGTAACAACGAGGAAAACCTGGCGCTGCGAGTCCTGGCCAACTGCGCAGAATTGTTCACAGCAGAGAAAATCCCTGCAATAATGGAAGTTACCGTGAGGTCTGATGAGTGTTATTAGCCCAGCTTGGGCACAGGCCCTTTCCAAGAGCCTGGGGAGCCGAGGGCTGTGGCAAAGGAATATTTGCAAACATTCATGGGAATGTGAAAGCGAATGAAGTCTGGCCATTTTCACAGCCAGTTCAGCCAGGGCTGCAGCCAGTTTGTTCACAGCAGCTCACACTGTGTGTTTAAGGTAAATATTTCTAAGTCTTCTCATAGTTTGCTAATGCTCATCAGTTAAAACAACACACAAAAGCAAGGGTAAGAATCGCATCAGGCAGATGTGACCAAAGTGAGAGGCAGCTCTACACAGAGAGCTCCACACTCCCAAAAGACTAAAAAAGCTTCTTTAAAAAAAAATAATATTAATGTTTGCTTTTAGGTAAAAGCTACACATTAAAAGCTACACATTAAGCTTTCAAACGGGCTGGGCCCCTCAGTTCAAGAAGGACAGGAACTGCTGGAGAGAGTCCAGCGTAGGGCTACAAAGATGATCAAGGGAGTGGAGCATCTCCCTTCTGAGGAGTGGCTGAGGGAGCTGGGGCTCTTTAGTTTGCAGAAGAGGAGACTGAGGGGAGACCTCATTCATGTTTAGAAATATTTAAAGGGTGAGTGTCACGAGGATGGAGCCAGGCTCTTCTCAGTGACAAACAATGACAGGACAAGGGGTAACGGACACAAACTGGAACACAGGAGGTTCCACTTCAATTGGAGAAGAAACTTCTTCTCAGTGAGGGTGACAGAGCCCTGGCCCAGGCTGCCCAGAGAGGTTGTGGAGTCTCCTTCTCTGCAGACATTCAAAACCCGCCTGGACGCCTTCCTGTGTAACCTCATCTGGGTGTTCCTGCTCCGGCAGGAGGATTGGACTGGGTGAGCTTTTGAGGTCCCTTCCAATCCCTAACGTTCTGTGATTCTGTGAAACACATCTCGGTCATTATGTCCCAAACTAACAAGCCCGCCGACAGCAATGCATGGCCATGGCAGCCTCCCGGCCTCTCCCCTGCTCTGACCTCGCTGTTTTAGGAAGCTGCTCCTCCTCCTGCTCCCCTTTGCAAAGACGTGGGTGCTGCCGAAGATAAAAGGTTGCTGTTTGTTTGTTTGGCAGCATTAATGGCAGCAGGGCAGCAAACCCAGCAGCCTGGCTGCCCACAGCTGGGACATGGGGAGAGGACGAGTTCTGCTCCACCAAAAAATTCAACATACACGGCACAGACCGCTGTTCACATCCACACAAGCCCGTGTAGCGCCGCCATACACACTCTTAAAAAATGAACAGTTTCTCTCAGTGGTGACGACCCCACCAAGTGCTGCACAAACCCAGATGCACCCCAATTTTTAGGCAAGCCAATCCCATTAAAATCCAGGCCACCTGCAAGGTTAGAATGCATTACATGCATCACCTCCTGAGGGAGGAGGAGAAGATTCGAGGGAGGGATGGGTGCGTAGCCACGGCAATGGCAGATGCTACAGTGGCCCCGGTGGTTTGTGCCGC
>NW_010179984.1:350-7711 GCF_000695765.1 Mesitornis unicolor | reverse complement strand
CCAACAAAGGCCAGGGAGGCTGAGGCGAGCGCAGCCGCAGCCTGGCAGGGCTCAGGGCTCCGGTCGGGAGTGGGTTCCCCTCCGCGTTTCAGCGCCGCCGCGAGATCGAAGTGACAAACAGGAGGTGCAGATCCCCGGACGGCTCCTGGCCCCGGGGCTCGTCCCTTACACCTCCTCACCCGCTCTGACAACGCCCCGGCGCCCGCCATGCCCAGGCTCCGGCCACGGCCCTGCCGCCGCCCTCGATGGCCAACCGAGCGTGAAGGGCCCCGACCGCTGCGGATCCTGGCCAGGCTGCATCCTAAGATTTGGCCAAAACCGCTCTATTCCCTGAGCAAAGATCCGCTCCCCTGATAACTGCTCTTAAAGGATGTGTTAATAGGCTTCTGCTCACTCCGTGCCCGTTAAGCAGAGGCCGAGCGACCATAAGAGGGAATAGATTTGAGTAATGATCTCTTACGAGGCTGCAAACCTACATATAGTGTTTAAAATTATTCCCTTAGGACAAGATGTTTTTCACCAAATCTCCCACATGACAGTTTGACATATTGGTTCAGGCACATAGCTCCGCATTTGTACACACCACAGAATCCTCTTTTTCAGTTTTCAAGAAAAATAAGGTCTGAAAACATTTCATGTCTCCCTGCACGCCGGACCTAGTCTCCACAGATTAATTTACTCCTAAAAAACTGTATTTTTAAACACAACGAGTTCGTTTGTGTTGATAAACAAATGAGCCATCGCCTCCCTCGCCGCTGCAGCACTGACACAACCCTGGACAAAGGCGTTTTCCTGACCCGGGAGCGAGCCCATGGTTTTTTGCATTTGTTTATCAACACAAACACGGCACCTGCCACCTGCTTCCTCCATAAATTTGCACCACTTCCAGTTTTCTTCACCCCTGGCGACACGTGCCCCGCTCTGGACTGGATCTGTCTCTTCTGATTTAAAGGTCTCGGGGCAAAGGCTGTCTCCGGCTTTGGACTTTGCACAGCACCGGCATCGCATGAAAAGTCCCCTCTGCTCCATCACCGAAATCTTCCTCTCACGCTGTTTACCCCTTTGTTTATTCGGTGTAACCAGTGCAATTTTTAAAGCCCATACGACGCTTCGAGACACTACCCTCCCCAGTATGAACAACATTAAAGGATGTCAGAAGCATCGGTGGTTAAGATGCAGAGCTGATGCCAGGGACTCATCCTCTCTGCTGACCAGGAGCGCTGCGCAGAGACACCCCAACTCCAGGGCATCGCCACGTCTCGCTCATTAATTAACATTTCAAGAGTCATTTGGCTGGGGCAGCCCAGAGATTTACTGCCGACACCCAGCCAGCTGAGCTGTGCTCCGAAAGCCTTTCCCACAAAGGAGGGAAGACTCCAGTCGAAAACACAAGCACAGCACCGAGCCCCATCCCACACCACCGATACCCCCTGCAAATTTGGATTAAAGCGGTTGATTTCTCCTGTAGACAACACATTGCTCACCCAAAGCCATGGCACAGCCGCCCTTGCTTAGTTGGCCTGGGAGCAGAGCTCATTTACCCCCAATGCTGAGTGGTGCCCACCCCACCAGCAGCATCCCCTGGTCCCCAACGCCCATTCCTCCGCAGACAGCGTGATTAATTAGAGCTGCCTGCGACTGCGAGGGCAGCAGGGATCAGCCCGTGCTGCAGAGATGTTTGTTTTGCTTTCAGAGGTCTCAGAGCTGGCGTGGGGCTCCATCAGAATTCAGATAGCAGGAGACGCGGCGCGCTTGCTGCGCATACATATTTTCCTTCTTTTCTCCCTTGACCTCTTTTCATGCTTCTGTTTCCAGCAGGAGCAACGGGAGGATGCGCACACCACGGCTGGGAGGCTGCCCGAACCCAGGGGCCTGCTGCGACGGCTGCGGGCAGAACGCAGTGTCCTAACCTACAGCTGCAGCAGCCAGCCGGGGTGGACATCGCTCGGGGACAAACTCAGGCTGATCGCCACACGCCGGCGTCGGAAGAAACCGGTGAACACAGCGTTAAGGAGGAAAAATGCTCTCAGTGGGAAAGGTGGCAGTCATCTTGCACGTAGCATGACCTTGACGGCGCAGAACGAAGGATGTGTGGGTGAGGAGAATGATGCTGCTGATTTGGGAAACGTGTTCCCTCCACCCTGCTGGGAGGAGATGGGAAAGGGAACACTCAGCTCCCTGCTCTGCTGCCCGGTGTGCAGCAGGAGACTGACCCTGGAACTGCCCACACCTCCTTATTGCTCTGGAAGCGACACTTAAATTACTGCTCACCAGCTTGATGAGAGGAAACATAAGCCACGTCCAAGGGGAAGCCAAAGCTCAGCACCGTGAGACAGCGCCCATTCCTGTGCCCTGCAGACAGCCATGGGGACAACGGACCGTGTTCAACTCACATCCTTCCTCTCTTTCGCTACCTCCAGTTCCTCTTTTCGGTTTAACACGTTCACTCTCATAACTGCAAAACAGGCAAACCGCAGAGGGGCGTTCTCCTGTCCCCCCTTGCCAAGAGGCCGATGTCAGGGCTCTGGTTCTCACATAATAAAGGACTTTTCTTGCAACCCAAGCAGGGCTGCTTGCTGCTTGCCTGCTCCTGCCTCCCCCTGCACAGGCAACCATGTAGCAGCCACTGAAAGCCCAGCAACCGATGGCCAAACCTTCAACCGTGGCCTAAGCCAACCCAACCCAACCGCATGGCTCTGAACAGCCCCATCACCAGCTGTGCATGGTATGAGAAGCCACGACCACGTGAGAAAAACTGGCATTAAAAAATCAAACCAAACCGTTTCTGGATGCTCCCATGAGAAAACAAACTGGGGAGTCTGCAACTGCAACCAACCCCAGCACACCCGACTCAATGCTCCCAAAAATCCAGGCGCTTCTGCTCATCTCTAGGAGTTAACTGCCCAAATCTTGCCTGCCAGCTCCCCCACATTTACCCTCAGAGCCAGCCCTAGGAAGAAGGGCACAGACGGCTTCTCCCAGCCCTTCCTCCAGAGGACGCGGCCACGTCCCTGCCCCTGCGCCCAGCACGTAACGCGGAAAGGAGAACTCCAGGGTAGGAGGGAATATTGGCTGCCTGATGCCATGTTTTCTCTGCTGTTGGCGTACATCACTCACTCGCACTAACTAAACGCCGTGAGCCTATTTTCGCCGAGGGTTAACAACCCACACATCCGCGATGAGTAAGGAAACGCTGGGTTTTTGCACCCAATACTTGCAGATTTATTTCACATGTACGCAAGTTATCACACAGCAGCTTTACGCACGGCTCCGGCCCAAGCGAAATCCAGCTCTCGACGGGCAGGACACACAAGCAAATAAAAGGGTTTTCATGAAATCCAAAGTGGAAGAAGCACAGAAGTCGTACGAAATTGTTCAATACGCCCTCGTTTAACTAAAAGCAGTTCCTGGACAGCGTCTGCTATGATTTCAGGACCAGTCAAAATTGAAAGAAAAAAGACGCTGTTTAAATGATCTGCATTAAATTGCCACCTTGACATTTAAGAAGGAGCTAAACCGATTTATCAGGGACTAATGCCCATGTTTCCCTGCCGTGATCACCTCACGGACCTGGTCTTCTCTCGTGGGCACCGCACAAGTGGCCACCACCAGTCCACGCCGGTGTCCCGGGATTTATCCATCCCTAAGCTGTTTTTTCCCCAAAAGAGCAATATTTACTTTGCCCATCATTTCATTTTAGTAAGTTTTGCTGCAGCTCATTTCTTCTTGAGGACACGCAGGTCAAAAATACCGGGATCACCCTCAGCCTGCCGCGAGCTGCAGTGCACGGAGCAGGCCTCCCAAAATAGCACGAAAATGCCCACTCACACGGGCGAGGGAAGTGGGTGTATTAATGGAGTTTGCAGAGGCAGTGAATAGATGGTGATTATGCACAGAGCGCAAGTGAGGAGGAAACATGTAAATTCCAGCTTTCTCTCGTCAGATTTGTGCAAGAGCTTCTCTGTAATTGCCGGGGAAAAAAATAGAAATGACAACAATAAGTCGGATATTTAAGCCCTCCATATTATACATGGAAATCTCTATTTTCCTTAAATGAAGTGCAAACAGAATGAAAGAGGAAGATTCCCTTCAAAGAACTTTGTTTGTGGTCGCTTACTTTCAGGATGCAAATTAAATGAGTGCTTGCTAGCCAAGTGTGAAAAACGGGAATTTGTCTCTGAAATATTATCAGTCTCTGGTGAGGAGGAGGCTTGGGATGCAGCCGGCCAAAGGCTTTTACATCTTCCCACTGAAATCCAAGAGGGGCCATGTCCTCGTATCCTAAAGCCAGGGGATCAGGGGTCCTACATTGCCCACCCCCCAGCTCTGTTTGCAGCCCCGGGAGCTGCTCACGTCCATCCATAACTCCCGGTTACGAGAGGCCGCAATGCAAAACCGCCACGGGCAAAGCCGATCTCTCCCAGGGGCCTCGCGCAGCTGCGGCTCTTGCACGCCAAGAAATGGCCCTCGCGTGCAGTAACGCTCTGGGTTAAACCGCACGGGGTCAAGGATGCCCGTGAAAATACAACTGGAGTCTACCAAAGGCTACTGGTAAGTGAGAGGAAACAGCAGCCAGCATCTATAGCTCTTTTATCTCATTTATTGATAGCGTTACCTTGACATACACTCCATTCTTCTTTAGGGTACCTCTGACTGTGGCTGATGTGAGGGGACCTTGGGAAGCAACCTCCCTAAAACCAACAATTTCACTGCTCACTGAGTAAAACGGGAGCAGAGACCCCAGAACAAAGCTGGAGCTGACCCAGGCACCGCAGGGATGGAGATGGACACCCCTGACCTGCTCTGTGCTGGGGAATGTGGCAAGCAGAGGCGTGAGGCTCCAAAAACAGTGGTCTTCATGGTTTGCAGCTCCCTAGGAATCCATGGGCAACTTCTAAAGAGCCTAAGAAAAGCAACTTTAAAAAGCCGAACTGCCAGGAAGACTGAGTTTGTTAAAGCAGGGTCAAAATCTCTGCTGGAAAACAGGCAGGTGTTTGTAAATCACACTGATATCTGATTCTATTAACCCAACATGCACTTTCTGGGTACATTCTTGCTAGGTCTTTTCTGCTATAGAAAAATCCCAAATTTGGGTACACCCAAAATTTTATTTTGGCTACAAAAAACAGATGCAAGTGTTGTTTCTGTATAATGGATTTGACACATTCAGAAACATCTCATAAAGCAGCAGAAAGCTGTGGTGATTCAGCTGTGGTGAGGGTCCCAAATCTGATGGAGTTTGTTTTAAAACATGATTTGAAATTAAATCTATCCAAAGGAAAAGCAAAAAAAAAAATCATCAGATAGAAGAAACAAGCAACCATGTGAAGGAGGAACGGCAGCAAGGGAAATTCACCTTAACAAAAAACCCACACGCAAAGAAACCTGGCTTTCTTTGGTACGTCTGTAAGTGCCACTATTAGGATGAGAAAAATATAAGCTCATCTTTTTCTTCCAATTGTCACATCACTGTGGAGAGGCTTCACGAAATTCTCAGAATAGCAACGAATCAGGAGCAAACAGCTGCTCAAGCAAGAAAGTCACGGGGAGACAGACTTTCACGGCTTCAACGAAAAATTAACTCTGAAGTTTCACAGGCCGGTAAACCCACCACATGGGCCAGCACAACCCACGACAGACACCCTCGTCCTCGAACCCAAAGCTGAAATATGGCCCTGTGCCCCTTTTCTACCCAGGTGTGATTTATGACCCACAGCAGCTTCAATATCCCTGGAAAATTAAAACGTGGCAGGTAATCAGGTGGCCCCACCATGCGGGTGTGGGGTGGGCTCTGCCCTATGGCACCCGGGAAGGGGGGACCCCGGAACGCCAGCTCCTGCAGCGCAAATGGCCGCGATACCCATCCTTAACTCATGTGAGTTACAACAGAGAAATCCCAAAAGCCCAGTGCTCACTTCACCATCAGCCAGGGCTGCTGTAAACCACCCCTACACACAGCTCAGCCTGTGAGGTACCCAGTCAACCGGCCCAGCACCCAAACTAGTTATCCTGGAGGCAAAGGCATTCACACTGTCCCTTGGTATCTTCTGGATGGCAAACACCACATTATGCCTGTACACAGAAACGTGTCTCCACACAGCGGCGTCGCGCCCTTCGTGGAGGAGCGCTTTGTTTACTGAGAAATACAGGTTTCTGTAGCAGCATCGCAACAAGTGATGTGATCCTCTGTCTTTCTCAGAGGTTTGGATCCACACGGCCTCAGCCTCCAGCTGCCAGGGCAGGTGAAACACTGGGTGAGTGAAATGGCTGCAGAGGCACCCGTCACCAATGGGGCCACATGGACACAGGCATGGGCAGACGGGACCCCACGTCCTCTCCTCGCCTCAGGTCCTTCAGGTCCTCCTGAGCAGAGGGCAGCCGTGCTGAAAGAGTTAACCCTGCCTGGAACAAACACATCTCAGCTTCTCAGAAAGCCAAAGGCTGCAGCAGAGCTGGGCTGCCTGCTCCCTGCCTGCCCTGCCTGCAGCCTGACCCCTGACATTTCCACTCTGCTGCTCCCCGCATGGAAAACTTCACTGTACACAAACAAACAGGTTGGGAGGACGGACAGATGGAAGACAGGGGAGGAGAAAGGGAGGATTGCTCAGATTTCTTGTAATAGCCCTGATGAAATCATAGCAGCCCCCACCAGGCGTGGGTGAGGGGCTGGCGTTTATCAGTAAACCCTGAAGTCTACAGCAAGACATCTCTGTTTAATTAATCCTGAAAGGGTCCCTTCCCCCTTCGGCTTCCCAGGGAGGCTTTGTGGATCTGCAAGTTTAAAGATACAGTGAGTCCTTTTTAGCTCTTATCCTTACAAAACGCAAGGGCAGAAAGTGCCTGTTTAAAACCACAGCCAGGATTTGCAAACTCTATGGCAAAGATTCCCACCACACGCAACCACGCAGGCCAACCCCACCGAGAGGGCATCTTTGATTCAGTCATACTTAACCCTCTGAAGCAACGTGCCCACCAAGCGATGCAGCTTCACAGCCCTCTGGAAGTGTGCACACACACACGCAGCCAGATTCGGCTCTGCAGATTTCACCTGGCCTGGGGTCTCCTGCCATTCCTACAGGAACCCTTTTCCCAAGGGATAAAGCTGTCCAGTGCCTGGTGCAATTCTGCTGTCCCCCATTTTCATCCCATTTTCCCGTTACCCTAATGGCATCCACATCACCCAGTGAGGGAAGGGATCACACACACACGTGGAGCAAGGCCATAATGAATGATCTCACCCCTGGGCTTTCGCTTGGCTCAGGGGGGGCCTCCCAAGGCACCTCCCATTGCAGGAGGTCCCCTGCCCTCTGACCCAAGGTGAACATGGCACTGGGGCAGAGCCCCACCATTTCTGCCAGCAG
>NW_010179984.1:0-319 GCF_000695765.1 Mesitornis unicolor | reverse complement strand
TCTGAACACTCTCTCCCGTTCTCGGCAGCAGCAGGAGAGCAGCTCCACTTCCAGGAGTGACATGGCAGTGATCACCCATCACAGCACCCACGGAAACGCCTGGCCCTGGAGAGAGGGCAGGGCCCTCACACGCGGCCTGCGCACCACAAAATGGCTTCTGATGGATGTGGCCTTGGCGAGCGCCTGCCAAGGCTTTGAACCCGGCCTTGACAAAGAGCAGGGCAGGGGGGGTCTGGCAGCGAGCGCCTGGTCCCCAGAGTCGGACCGGCACCTGCAAAACCAGCAAACACCCACCCACCCACTCCCAGACCTCACCCAC
>NW_010179983.1:0-2036 GCF_000695765.1 Mesitornis unicolor | reverse complement strand
GCATCTGTCCAGGATTTAGTGTCCAGCCCAGTCCTAAACCACGACAACTCTGCTCTCATGAGATCCCACCTGGAGTACTGCATCCAGTTCTGGGGTCTCCAACATAAAAATGACATCGAGCTGATCGACTGCACATGTGCTACGATTCTTCAGGGGGTCTCCGGTGGTCTCTGGTGGTCGTTTTGGGATGAAATCAGGAGTCTTCCTCAGTCTGAACTTTTCACCTCTCGGTTTAGCTCATGCGCAGTCCGACTCACTTATTTGTTCACCCTTCGAATGATGCAATTTGTTCGTCTTCTCCTTTTTGGCCCCCTTATCTGGATAGAACTCCTGCTGGTTATCTCCTGTTTGTGGTTGATTTCTAACCGTCGAGCTTTGTTTCCCTGTTAAAATATTGCTAAGCATAGCTTAAAGCTTTCTTCCTTATTCTGACATGAGTCATGATCTGTATATCTCACAGGAACAAGATCTACTTACATTAGAGAACTGGCAAAATCATGATCCTCAGCTGTAAGTCCTCCCTGCTGCATGGACAACTGTTTGCTTTTGAAGCAAGAAAAGCGAAGTTTCAAGGTTAATTATCATAAGTTTTTGTTCACCTTAACAAACTATGTGTTATAAGCTGCAGCAGGCAGCCAGCTGCTTCAGTTCAGCCACTGAGGAAGCTAGTATTAACAAACATATTTGTAAAAGAAGAGGAGATTCCTTGAAGCATAAACAGGGAATCAGAGTGGAAGGGAAAACAACTCTGAGGACAGGGTAAAGGAGAGTTGAGATTGAGTTGACTGTAAAACTGAAAGCAAATAAAAAGGTTACTAATAAAAATGCAAGAGTGGAAACATCTAAGGTTGGAAATCAGTACAGATCATTTATGAGCATGAAAGAGGAATTCACCAAACAACAGGGAAATGAGAAGAAACAGAGAAGACCAGGGGTCAAATTCAAAGGAGAAAAAGCTGAATCAGCAAATTGTTTGGAAGTACAGAAAGGTGGGGGGGTGCTGTCTTAGGAACCAACTTTTTTTCTGTTTCTACAGAAGATGTTTCTCCTCTTGAGTCACAAGGCATTTCTTACAATCAGCTTTTCACAGACTTTGTGCTGCTGCTTTGTAGGCATGAGACAACATGGAAGCTCCAGACCTTATTCAGTGATTAATACAGGCAGTAGTTCTGACCATGCTTCTTCTCCATCCAAAGATCCTCCCCTCCTACCCAAGAAGGCCACCTATTACACATACCTTGTCCTGGTTTTACTGGTATAGAATTATTTTCCTCAAAGTAGCTGGTGAGATTTTCTTTTTAAATTTTTATTCTAGCCAGCAAATGTTTTCATTTTTCAAGGTTTATTTTCCAGTCTTTGCCTAAACATGTTTGACTTTTTAAATTTTATTTTCTTCTCTGTCTCTTTGAACAAAAGAATGTGGGAGGTGGACGGGAAGCAAAAGCCTGGGATTCTCTGGGACAGGTGACCCAGGGCAAATGATCTGGGGAGCAGAGGAGCGAGCAAGTGGTCTGCGTAAAGCATTCAGCTGCTTGCCAGGTTAAACAATGACATTCCTTTTTGGCACCCAATGTGGGGCAGAAAGGGATTTATTTAGCACCCAACTAAAATAGCTTATTCAGGAGAACTGCAGGCTTGTAATCTGAGTGGCCCAAAAAATTGAGATAAATACTTATTCTGACTAGAATATATATATATAGTACTGGTTTAATAGTCGGACATAATGTTGACTTGTTTTGCTCTCGAAACTGCTGCACTGGTTCCCACAGTTGCATTATGTAGCATTCTGCTTGCCATTCCCGGTTGTGTTAGCGATTATCACTCCTGAGATTCTGCGGTATGCAATGTTGATAGTAAGGCTCCTGTTATCTCGGCGCTCGGTGTTGTCACCTTTTTTTGTACCTCTGGCTCCATCTGCTGGGGATAGTTAATAACTACACTTATTTTTCATGAGCCAACATGTGATTCTGTGATAAGACACTGGCTACTAGTGGTCAGCAGCACTTGCTACTGATCTGGACAAGTTCACCCTCTCT
>NW_010179982.1:0-439 GCF_000695765.1 Mesitornis unicolor | reverse complement strand
TTCCAACCGAGCGATTCTGTGTAATTCTGTGTGTATGGTGGTTTCCTCTGTGGTCAGGGCACATAGTGATGGTAATCACTTGGGCAGGTTGTAAACAATTCAAAATACAACTCTGAAGTTACTGTATCTTTTTGTCCTGGACTTGAAGGCATGGAAAGTACTTATTGCTGATAAACATCTGTGTATCTATATGCATTTTTTTTCTGAGCTGTTAAGATTCCCTTCTGTGTCACTTCTCCAGATTCTTCTCAGATCCACTAGTGGTGAAATCAGTCTCCTTCTGCAAATAGCACCATAGCATTGCTGAAAAAAATGCTTTTAATTCTTTGAAATGTCCTCACACGGAACCTCTCCTAATGAAGTTTGCATTTTTTATATTTGAAATTCCAATGTTTTAAGATTTTAATTTTTTTTTAGCTTTCATGTTCATTTTGAAATG
>NW_010179981.1:2135-4542 GCF_000695765.1 Mesitornis unicolor | reverse complement strand
CACCGCACCCCAGCACCCCCCACTCTTCCTCCCCCAATTTTCCACCCCCCCAGCCGTGATTTATCTGAGGCGGCGGTGCCGGCCGTAAATCCTGCGCCGCAGCCCCTCCAGCCCCAGAGCCGCCTGACAAATATTTGAGCCTGCTCATAAATCACAGCGCGGCTCTCCCGCTGCTCCAGCCTCTTGTGCTCAGACCCACCAGCACTGGGGCTTGGAAATTGGGCAAAAAAATAATGCCCCAAACTCCCAAAATCTAAAGAAATTGAGCTATTTTTTTCGCCTGGGTGATGAACTCCCCTGGCCTCAGAGCATCTCTGCCCCGGTCCCGTGGTGTTTGTGCCGTGCTCTGACTCAGGCTTTGCTGTGGAGTTTAATGAGGCATCAGCTGGGAGAGGCCAGGCGGGGGGAGCTGGGGGAGCGGGAATTAATTGCTGTTATCGCTCCGGGATGGAGATGGGAGCAGGGGATTTATAGCCTCGGGGGAGGGGCTAGGAGGGGAGTGGGGAGGAGCGGGATGCTCGTGGAGGGGCAACCAAGCCCCAGGATTGGAGGGTCCCTGGGCTGAAGCCTGCAAAAGATGATGATATTGGCGTGTATGCCCTCATTAGGTTTCAGAGTGAACACGTCATCCAGCAATCCCAGCGTACCACAGGCAAAGATGGTGGGAGGGGAGTGGGGGCTGATGTCTAACTGGGGAGGGAAGGAAAGCATCCCTGATCTCCCAGTGCTGCTCCAGTAACACAACCGGGGCCCCCGAACCCCAGAGCTGCTCTCTTGAGGAACACCCCACGTGTCACCAGGGGTTGAAAGGGGGGAGACACTGCCTGGACTGGGAGCAGTGGGCATCAGCTACTGGGAGGAACTGGACTGAAGGAGAGGAATCCCAGCCCTGGAACAGAGTGCTACATTTTTTCCCTCCGGCACGTTAACTCTGAAGCCTATCAAAGGCGCATCCACAGATGCCAAAGCTAATTTCCACTGCCATCGTTTTTAGCTGGCACAGCCAGTGCAGGAGAAATGTCCACAGGGAGCGGGTGGCTCCTCCCTGGCCTCCCCCCCTCCCAGACCAGCCCCATCACAGCCCCAAAACTGCTGCGACCCCACCCAGCAGCAACGGCCCCCGTGACGCTTCCCTGTGCCTCCCACTGGGAGAAATGCGGCAGACTGGGGACAGAGACAGTGCCACCAGCAGATAGGGGTGATGGGCTGATACTACGTGCAGAAGGGGGACAGAAGGGACCCCATTTTCCGCCCCCCCGGGGTCTCCTGGTCCGGGCAAGGTCCCTGCTCCCTTGATAAACAAGTGGGGAGGGAAGAGGGCTGTGACAGATGGTGACACCGCAGTGGCATCCGCCACCTGCCCCGGCCCACATGGCCGCTGGCCTCTCCATGCACAGCGAGGGGGGAGAGACACACACACACACACACACACACACATGCATTTTTTGGGAGCGATCCAGCCAGAACCATCGCAGGCGACCCTGGAGCATGGGGACAGGGACGGAGGGGACAGGGACAGAGGTGACATCCCCGGGGAGGGACCCTGGGGGTGGCTCAGCCCGGTTGCAAGGGCAGGCGCCTTCCCCCCCCTCCGCGTTGCGCCCTGCAGCTCCCCTTGCCCCCGGCTTCAAGGGGAGGGGACAGAGGGTGACAACAACTCCAAATATCCCTGTCACTCCTGAGGCACAGGGGTCTCGACCACCCCAGGAGCCCTCAGATCCCGGCTTATCACGGTCCCCAACTGTCACTAGAGCTGGGATGGGGATTTCCTGGAACAATGACAGGGGTTTTTTTTTCCTGGAAAAAATCCCATTTCATGGGAATGAGGGGATTTTCTTACCCCGTTTTGGTGGCTTTTGATGATTTCGCTGGCGTTGCTGGCCCCGTGCAGCAGCACCCCAGCTAAAACACCTGCCAAATCAGCAAATTTTGGATAAAAATTGTATTCCTTTATATATTTACACCTCTGCCCCTTCCCCCTGCGTACCTTGGGGTGTCATGGGGGGCTGAACCCCTCAGCAGAGCGAGGTTTGTCACCTGCAGACCAGTTCAGGGACATCCCTTCTGCTCTGCTGCAGCAGAACATACATTTTTCGGGTCCCCAACCCCACAGAGGGTCCCTGAGCTCCCATATCGAGCACCAAAATGAGATTTTCCAGGTTTGAAGCCCCACGGGATGCTTCAAAGAGGTGTAACAACCCTGTCAGGGCTCAGCCAGGCTCAAACCCTCTGCTCCATCTCTCCCTGGGGAGATCTGGGGGTCCTGGGGGGAGACCCCCACGCTGACCCACAGCCCCCTGGGGACCGTACCCCCCAGGGGTGACTTTGTCTCCTTCCTCCATGGCTGCAGCATCCTTTGTGCTGCTCAATCGTCTCCCCATTACCCCCCGCGACCCTGTGTCCCCCC
>NW_010179981.1:987-2104 GCF_000695765.1 Mesitornis unicolor | reverse complement strand
GCCCCGCTGCTCCTCCCTCTCACGACAAACCTAAGCTGCTTGGCCCCACTTGGGGAGCGATGTCCAGCTGCTCCCGCCAGCCCAAGCAGGCTGGACCCTGTGCTGAGCCCACGATGACACCCATGGACACCTCAGCACCCGCAGCTCCGCCCCCAAAACCAAAAGTCACCCCAACATTCACGCCTCGACCCTTAAAACCAACAACCACCCCAGCACCCATGTCTTGGCCCAATGGTCACCCCAGCACCTGTGTCTCAGTCCCCAAAATGAACAGCCTCCCTGACACCCATATCTTGGTCCCCAAAAAACCAACTGCCACTCTGACAGCTGCGCCTTAGACCCCAAAAAAATCAGTGGCCACCCTAGCACCCATGTCTCAGCCCTGGGAGCCCAAGAGCCACCCCAAACCCCACATCTTGGCCCCACAAAAAGCAGCAGCCACCCCAACACCCACATCTTGGCCTCAAAAATTCAAGCAGCACCCCAGCACCCACATTTCGACCCCAGGAACCAAAAGCCACCCCAACACCCACATTTGTTCTAAAAAAAACCCCATCGCCTCTGACATCCGCATCTTAGCCCCCAAAAAACCAACAGCCACCCCAGCACCCATTACTCAAAGCTGGTGCCCCCCAGCCCTCCAGTCTCTGCCTGCACACCCCTGGGGCTGTGGTCCCCATGACCAGGGGACCAGGGTCTCATATGCCACCCCACTCCAGTCCCCCACTGTCCCCTGGCCCCCTCAGTGCACCCAGTTTGGGGAGCGGGGGACAGTGTGTCCTCCATCGATGCCACGGAGTGAACGCACAGAGCAGCAGTCTGGGGTATGAGGGGGGGACCCTGCAGCCCCTCTCCCAAAGTGGGGAGCACCCTGGGTGGGGTCGGGGTGGGGAGACCACCCCGGCCTCCCCACTTCATAAAGTCAGAACATCCATACAGGCAGGGACACATCCATGTGTCGTGTCCCCTTGGGGTAGGGGACCCCCCAGGCTGTCACCACGGAAGGGCAGGAGGGACCCCTGTCCCCAAGGGACCTTCCTCTTCCTCCTCCTCCTCTTCCTCCTCTTCCCCTCCAACCTGGAACACCCCTGTAGGGGGCTCAGCTCAGCCCCCGTCC
>NW_010179981.1:716-966 GCF_000695765.1 Mesitornis unicolor | reverse complement strand
TCAGCTCAGCCCCCGTCCCCACCCCCAGGTCACCCCCGGGCTGCAGAGTCAGGATGAGGAGTCCCGGCTCCAGCTGAGGGGGTCCCCAAAGCTGGGGAAGGTGGTAGCGGGGAGGGGGGTGCCTTGGGAGAACTCGGGGCTGGGCAGGTCGCCAGTCCCAGAGGACCCGGCGCAGGGAAGGGGTCCCCGATACCACGGGGATGGGCACGACGGGAGGGGTCTGGGATTGGGGAGCGGGCGGGGGCGGGTA
>NW_010179981.1:0-316 GCF_000695765.1 Mesitornis unicolor | reverse complement strand
AGGGGGGGGGGTCCCGGTTGTGGAGGAAGCCGGAGGACCGAGTGGCCCCGATGCCACGGCGATGGGCTGGAGGGTCCCGGTTTGGCGGAGGACGTGTGAGGAGGTCGCTCTGATACCACGGGAATGGGCGGGCGGTTCCCAGTTGCGGGGGAAGTCAGGGGTCTGAGTCGCCCCGATACCACAGGGATGGACGAGGGGTTCCTGGCTGCGGAGGGGCCGAGGTCTGAGTCGCCCCAGTACCACGGGGACGGGAGAGGGGTTCCCGGTCGGGGCGGGGAAAGCCGTGAGGGGAGGTTGCCCCGAGACCACGAGGATG
>NW_010179980.1:0-7634 GCF_000695765.1 Mesitornis unicolor | reverse complement strand
TCCTTCTCCTGCAGGCAGCTTTCCAGCCACTGTTCATTTAGTAGAGTTGGCGAAACTTTAACTTTGAACCCAGATTTGGACATAATTCCATATTAAGCCGTTTATAATTCTGTCTCTCTGCCTCTTAACTCCTTTCCTACCCTGGTGTCCATCTGCTACACCAAGGACGTTGGGTTGGTCAACTGGAAGCAAGACATCAGCGAGCTTCACACCGAAACAAGTCCAAGGCTGGGTGTTTTGGGTGCTCTTGTTTCAGAAGTGGCTCTTGCAGGCAAATGCAGGAGGAGGAAGTTGTGTATTTGGCTGTTGAGGGCGTTGGGTTGGATGAAGTGGAGAAAATGAGAGAAATGCATGGCATGAGCTGTATTGAGCAGGAGAGAGGTGTTGGAAGGAGCAATTTGGGGGTGATAGGGTGGTTAGAGTGGGGTGAGGGAATGTGGTTTTACCAACGTTGTGTGAACAAGTGAGATATAAGATAAAATATTTAGGAAATAGGAGGGCAGGTGAGGTTTTTCCAGTATTGGAAGTGCGATGGATTCCTGTTCGCCCAAACTGGGCCGTGTCAAGGATGGCACAGATTGTCAGGGAAAAAGGTGATTTGTTAGAGGAAAGCTGTAGGATTAGAGGAAGCAACAGATGAGGATGCAACGTGATATAGCAGTTACAACTTTGTGAGGTACCGTTATGAAAGTAATCACCAAAATTACGGTGTAGAAGAGCGTGCTGAGAGCGGGCGAGCAGACAGGGAACAGAAGCCTGAAGAATTGGAAAGAGAAGGAAATGAGGAATAGGAAAAATAATTGGAGATGACGAACTGTGACCTGTACGGCAGAGGTGGCTTCAAGATGTGGTCAGAGGACGTGGAAAAGGATAAACCCTTGAGGACCACATCGCTAAGGACAGCGAGGAAACTCAGAGTTTACTGCATTTCTGAAAGTCTTTCCTTGCTGCTCTTTAAGTAAAGGAGCTCGGCAGCATGGACGGCTTCTGGCGCTTTATCGGGTATTTGGGGAGGTGTTCTTCTCCGTTTTTTAGCATTTATTGTGAGGAACAAGCGACGAGTCAGGGTCGAGTCAGCGATGTCCCTTGGAGAGGAGAAACTCAATGTCCCGTTCTTAATGGAGAATCTGGTGAGAAATCACCCACTTTGTCATGTTCCTCACGCCAGGGACAGCACCGGCTCCTTTCAGACCCTCCTGCCCGTTGGTAAGACCATGTCCTGGTTAATGCCATAGCTTTTTTCCTTGTTTTGTGTCTCCTATCATCTCATCAGCTCCTGGTTGTTTATAGCCCTTAATTTCTTAAACTCCATGACTTTCTGATATATCAGAAAAGATTATATTTTATATTTAACCTTTGTCATTTTCTGCTGCCTCTGAAGGAGATCCTTAAAGTCCATGGCCATCGACCATCCTGTATTATCATGCTGTCATTCCTAACACCATTATATTTATGTACCCGAGTAAAGCTCCTTGATAAGTGGAGGTTACGCCTTTTAAAAGAGAGAACCTGTTTAATTACAGCGTTTACCTCCCGTTTGTTAACGTTGCTGCCAAGTGGTATGTTTAATTTTCTCTTAAATCGGGTCTCACAGCTTTGGTGTGAGATCTTCGCTCTGTGAATCCTGGAAATCGGAATTATCCAAAAAATATCAAATAAATGCATCGCTCCGGTCCGAAGTCCCACGCAAGCGGTGGAAGAAGTTGGGCTGTGTGAGCCAAATGCGATGGGTTTGGGAAGATTAAATTCAGGATGATTTGTTAGGGAGGTCTGTGGCGTTATTTGTCGTTTGTGTCATGGATGGGGATTTATTGCTGTTCCGATAAATTTATAATCTTCAAAACAGAAGTGCTGCGTTTTCCCTATTCCCAACACGCAGATGTGAGTGTTGCAACGGGGAACAGAAATTTTAGTGCTTTTAATATTCTTTGTATTCCGCTTCAGAGCGGCTTTGCTTTTTACTGGAACGTTCCTCTAACAAATCAATACGTTTTTCTGTAGACCTTCAGTTTTACAGAACTTATTTTGGTTTCCTTGGCTATTTCCTTTGTTGTGATCTTTACCGTTGTGGTACTGGGAATCTCGGCATCCTCAAATTTCAGAAATGGCAAATGGTCTCTAAATTTTCTGAGAACTTAAGTATCATCTAAAATACCTTCATCTAAAATACCTTCAGGTTTTCCTACCTGTGTTATAGCTACTGACGTGTCCAGAGAGAGCCCTTCACCCCTTGTGTTTTATAACGTGCCCAAACTGGGCTTTTGTAGCATTTACCCACGAAGGAAAACCAGTTCAATAAAACCTGGATGGGATAAGGCCTTTGTGGAAGAACTTCTGCTTTTAAAAACACCTCGTAACCTAAACATTAAGTGGCTTTACCAAGTTTTTAGGGTTTGTTTTGTCTCACCTGAATACTTAAGTATTCCTTTTGTAGGTGAATATTTGGTTAGCGAATGTAATATCTCTATATACACATACACATATAT
Organism: Mesitornis unicolor; assembly: GCF_000695765.1. NCBI lineage: Eukaryota > Metazoa > Chordata > Aves > Mesitornithiformes > Mesitornithidae > Mesitornis > Mesitornis unicolor. The sequence continues at coordinate 5,148 of NW_010179980.1, read as the reverse complement.
ACACATACACACCTACGTCAGTACTTTCAGGACTGCATAATTAATTAAAAAAGTTCTTTGATTAACGTTGGCCTCTACCAACGTGAGAGGATGGATATGTGGATGGAGATGTAGAGCTAAGAGTCGTCGTTATCCAGAACCGAAGGCAGGGATTGATCATCACCTTTATTCACGTTGGTTTGGGGTGAAACGCAGATGCGTGAAAGGCCGATGTGAAAAAATGGGGCAAAAATTCAGTTGAGTAGCTCTAAATTTCTAAATTCTTAGGTTCAGGGTGGAGCTCTGAGGTTGATCAGATTTCTCCCCAGCACAATATTTTGCACGTAGCGTTACTGGGTTTGGTTGCCGCTGTAGCGCGAGCTCTTGGGCTCTCATCAAGGCCCTCGTTTCCTTTCTCCTGGTGTTCCTTGAATACCAAGTGCTGAAATACCAAATTCTGCCCGATTGGGGAAGATACAAATGTGCCTTTCTGTCTCCACCGTCTGGCAGGAAGGATGCATTTGCTACCTGGTGGTGTAGGAGGAGAGCTCGGTGGAGCTCGAACGCCTGTTTTCTGTGCATGATTTTGTCTTTCTTTCCTTTTTTTTTTTTTTTCATTTCAGATTTTGTTTTGTTTTGACAAAATATTGGTTTATTGAGAGATGTGTTACCCTCAATTGACATATTGACATTTCCAGGAACCGTGGTTATTGTGTTGAGAAATACAATCCTACACTGACAGATTCCTATCATTATTGGGAGCCGTTGCTGAGGGTGAGCGAGACAACTCTCATAAATAATGAACGGGAGCCCTATTGGGGGGAACGGCGAGGCTGGAGCGTGCAGCGCTGACACCGGGCGATTCCTGCTCCTCGCCTGGCGCTAATGCCACGCGCTGCGGTGGGGACACCGACTCCTGAGACCCCATCCCGTGGTGGTGATTAACTCACGTCACTAACTACCCGTTGGGTTAATTAACAGGGGGTGACCGGGCTAAGGCCGCATCCTTCTCTGTGCGCGTCCCTCGGAGCAGCAGCCGCCGCAAACGCGTTGGCCACGCAGGAAACGCGCTTGGACGCGGCGTATTTTTTACACGGCTCCCAGTAACCTACATTTATTTTCCCCCCGTAGTTGCGCGGACTTTATTATTTGACAGCTGGGGAAGAGGTTTCACACTGGACTGCATCTGATTTGCAGTTTTACAGCGAGCAATTGGCAGCCAAGGTAGAAAAAAAAGGGAGAATCGGGGCCGGTTTTGGAGGAGTTGCGTAAGGCAAAGGCTCGTCAGCCCAACCGCGGCCTGACCTGGTTTCGGGACGTGTCGCTCAAGTTAGCGAGGAGCTCTAATTAACCTCCTGTTCCAATAAGTGAAATCATTTCATTTACTCCGAGGTAACAAATTTCTCCCCCGCTGTTATTTCTGGAAGCAGGCGAGTTTAATATCAAATGCCCTTTGCACGCCAGAAAGGTGTTTCCATTCTTATTTAACCGAGTTCCGACAGCGATGATGTCCCTGTACGGGCCGTGAGAAATGCCAGACTTGAAGAGAGCCTAACATACATTGCCATAATTATTTTAATGAGAGAGAATGGAGAAGACACTTCTCTGCCATCTGTCAACAGAAAGCAGTCACATCGCATGCTAGACTTTATTCACTTATAAATCGTTCCTCAGCCCTGAATACTGAATTCTCCATTACCTCTTCTGGGTCAACAGCGTTTACAATCTTCCCCGCTTCGCTGTGAAGTCTACAAATTATTGCTCCAAAGGCGCTCGTTAATTTGGTGGTCTCGCATACCTAAAATTGAGACTTCTCGCCTGTTATTCGCCTCCCTCCTCAACGTGGAGGGGTTGCGGAAGCACAGAGGGGTTGCAGAAGCACACGCACCACTTTTTAACCCGAGAACCCCATAATCAGTGCACACTCTAGAAAACATCGAGGATACTTTGATTTTATTCAGTTCATTTCTCAAGGAGCTTTTATATTTAAGATAGAAAAACCCCGCATAATGCGCTTTGCATGCAGGTGGTGGGAAAACCTGAGGGAAAGGAGAGTTGGCAGTTCTGGTATTTTTTTCCATGCAATTACTCTCTTGCCTGTTCTCGCTATTACTTTAGTGGCAAGAAATTTGTTTTCAGACAGAGTTACTAGAAGTCAGCAGTTTTACCCACCCACGTAATAGCCGCCTCGATGATGCTGTGGTCTTGCCGATGCAAGATCCCATCCTATCGGCACTCGGCTTCTTTAAATGTGATTTATTAATAGCCAGAATTAAAGCTATGGAGTAACATCGTGTGGCTGTGCTTTGTGACGGCTTCTGCGTGCCTTGTCCTTCAACATCTGCCTCTCGGTGATCTCCAAGTCACGCATCCAAAATGCGCTGCCCTGGGCTTGTGCTGTGCTTTAGCTTTGCTCCGAGGTCTGGGAATTGCGCAGGTTTTCCTGTGTTTCACATCTCCTTGTTCACTTCAGTTGCACAGTCACAGCTAGAGGTGAACTGAAAAGATTTTATGGCAAAAATAGCCCAAACTTCCAAATAACACTGAGCAGGATGACCACCCCTACCTCTGTCCGTCTCTTTAATCGTTAAATTGCTGCAAGTTGCTCTCACATCTTTCTACGTATTCTTACGGATGACTAATCGGAAGATGTTCCTCCTCCTCCTCCATGCCCTTAAATATTTGGGAAAACACTCTTGTGTATGATTTTTTTCCTTCCATTCTTCCGCTGTCCATTTGTTCTGAGACCGTGGTGCTTGAGGTGCGCTCGGTTTGCATTTGGAGACTTTGTGCTATTGCCACATCCCAAAATGCTCCCCCGGCTGCAGGGTGGTTGGTGTTTATCTGAATCTTCAAGGTATTGAGTGCAGAATAAAAATATTAAAGTATATATATTAAAAAATAGAAACCCAAAGCAATCCAGTGAAACTGTATTGGTACTGGTTTGGATTTTGGGTTAATTCTAAGATTTGAAAAGTAGAACTCCGGCAAGTCGTGAGCAGGAGGAATGCGATAGGAAAGAGCTGTAAAAAATATAAGCAAATAATACTCGATTTTCAAACTGTCTGCTTTTCGGTTTGCCCTATTTAAGCATGGTTTAAAACAATATATAGGTTTTTTTGTGATATAAATCCAAATTGGTGTGAGCTAACCCTGCTGTGTTTCCAAATGGGTGCTGCAGCTTGAAAACCAGGGAATGATGACACTGGTTGGTGAGGTTTTGTGTTGGTTTGGGGTGTTTTTTTAGCGTTTTGATTTCAAAATGTGCATCTTTTTCTTACTTTCCCAGCTCAGCCTCCACAAATCACACTCTTCGTAGGCGGTGCGATATTAATCTCCATGGGGCGGACACCTCTATGCAGGTGCTGTAACTCTCCCCCTCTTCCTGTTAATTCAGGTTTTAATCTCAGTTCCTTTGATTTATTTGCCGATGTCCTGAGCGGTGTGGCTGGCTCCTTGCTTGTGATGGGAGGAAATGCGGGCTTCAGTGTGGTGCTTCTTTATTTGGTTTAATTTGCTTGATGGCATCATCTCCCTGAAGCAGATGCCTTTGTCCACAGCCCTCCTCTCCACCCAGAACGGCTTTGATTTGCTCTAAAAGTGGAAGATTTTGATGGAGAAAAGGGGCAAAATGAGACTTAATAAGCCAACTTCATGGATTTTGTCACTGAATGGCAAAACTTCTGGCTTCTTGGGTAGAATTGAGATGTTTTCACCAATAAAACTGAGCACCAGGTCGGGGATGTCTGGGCCGACTGATACTCTTCAAAAGCTTTGGTGTCCTCTTTGGTGTCAAAGGTTTAATAGAAGATAATTTATACTTACTTAATTTATAGTAATTTATACTTAATTTATACTTATAATTTATTCTATACTGTTTAACACGGCCTAACCTAGGCTGAAGAAGTCGGGACGTCTTATACACAGAGTAATGAGCAAAACCAGCCTGTGTGGGTGAATTCACTTAAATTTTAGCTTTGAAAATGGAATATAATATTGAATCTCCAGCAGCACAGCAAGTGCTGTGAAGCCCAAAGTCCTTTTGGGTTTGTAAGCGGGTCCCGCATCTCTTTGGTTTCTTCCTGCTTGAGGTGGACCTGAGATCTGCATCTAAGCAAAGGTGCTTTGGGGTTTCAACCTACCAAGCCGAAAATTGCTTGTAGAGTTTACCCACGTACATGCAAAGTCTGAAATTCCTTTAGAAAAGGTGAAAAAAGCTCTTGGTTGCATGGAGATGGGTTGTGAGAAAAGCTTTGGTTCCCATTGCATCACGGGGTGAGGGTTGGCAGTGCTGGTTTTGGCGTCTGTCGCACGAGTTAAACTGTGGGGTTTGAGAAGTTTGGGGTGTTCTGGTTCGGTGTCAGATCTGACACGGAAAGGGAATGCAGTCGCAGTGGACAGCAGCACCTTCTGGTAACTTCCCATTTGCGAAGTGAAATCCATGTTTTGCAACAAAAATATTAAACTGCTTCGTTTCCAGATGGAGCTCACTGGGAGAAGAGGCCTCGCAGTAGCTGTTGGTAACCTCTGTCTCAATAATTTAATGTGCTTTGCTGTCTTAGATATAATGAAATACCAGCACACCTCAGCTGAAAAATAACCCATAGGCAAAAATACCTGTTTAAAGCTTTAGAGGATGCCATGGGCAGGCTCTCTGAAGTACGGGTTATTTTTGCACAGCCTTTTTGGAGCATGGGTTCACATAGCGACGTTTCCACCCCATCCCAACACCTCTGTGCCGCTGGGCTTAGTTAAATTTCCCAGTGCTTCCTTGCAGAGGAAATAAGGTCTCAGTTTATCATGCGGGCACATGCCCATCTGGTTATTCAAGCTGGGTCAGAGATAAGCTCTCATTTTCAGCAACAGGGATGGTTCACTATGAGGTTTTCCTGAAGTAAAAGCCAAGTTTGGTTTTCGTAGGGCAAAAAAAAGGTAGAATAATAATAATAGAAATAGTAATATATGTTGTAACATATAATATGCATCACGATCCATTACTGCATCACAATCCATTATTGCAGTTATATGAGCCATTACTGCATCACAATCCATTATTGCATTTATACTTTATAATTTTGTTACTATATCCTATAATTAGATATATAATATTAATTATGTAAGTTAAAGATATATTGATTATAATTATATATTTAAATAGATATATATAGG
>NW_010179979.1:0-354 GCF_000695765.1 Mesitornis unicolor | reverse complement strand
CCCCCTTTTTGGTGCCTTTCTCCTTTTTTAAAGGATTTATTTTCCCCTCTTTTTCTCCCCTCTTCCGAACCCAGTGAGCTCCACTGGATCATTTTGACGTTGGTTCCCAGGGTGAGCCCCATCCCAATGTGGGATTTTTGGGACAGAGCAGCATCAACCCATGGGATTTTTTTGGGCCGGTAGCAGAAAGTGCAAGAAAATCATTGCAAAATTCACCCTGGTGCCTTTTCTGGAGGATTTTTGGGATTTTGGTTTGCTCCATGGCCTTTTTTTGGGGAAGGGATTTGGGGTCGGGACACCTTGGGGGTTGTGGTGCACAAACCCGTGCCCAAGTGCGGTCCTGGGGTTTGTCAG
>NW_010179978.1:0-1068 GCF_000695765.1 Mesitornis unicolor | reverse complement strand
CGGGGGTACCCATAATGGCCCCCCTTCCTCCCAGTATCCTCTCAGTATCCTCCCAGTATCCTCCCAGTATCCTCCCAGTACCCCCTTTCCCCCAGCCTGCTCGGATGTCTCCCCATCCTGGCCCTGCGGCCACCAGTTTGGGCCTCCCAGTTGGCCCAGTTCCCATTGTGGAGTCGGCCCCAGTTCCCTCGTGTGCCCCAGTTCAGCCCCAAACCCCTCCCAGTTCCTTCCCAGTTCCAGTCCCCCAATTCCTCCCAGTTCTCCCAGTCCCAGCTCCATTCCTTCCCAGTTCCCCCCAGTTCCTCCCAGTTTTCCCAGTCCCAGCTCCATTCCCTCCCAGTTCTCCCAGTCCCAGCTCTGTTCCTTCCCAGTTTTCCCAGTCCCAGCTCTGTTCCTTCCCAGTTCCAGTCTCCCAGTTCCTTCCCAGTTTTCCCAGTCCCAGCTCTGTTACTTCCCGATTCCCCCAGTTCCAGTCTCCCGGTTCCCTCCCAGTTCTCCCAGTCCCAGCTCCGTTCCTTCCCAGTTTTCCCAGCTCCATTCTCCCAGTTCCCCCCAGTTCCTCCCAGTTCTCCCAGTCCCCCTCCAGTTCCTGTCCCCCAATCCCAGCTCCATTCCATCCCAGTTGCCCCAGCTCCAGTCCTCCAGTTCCCTCCCAGTTCCTCCCAATTCCAGTTCCAGTCCCCCAGTTACCTCCCAGTTGCCCCAGTCCCAGTACCCCAGTTCCTCCCAGTCCCAGCTCCAGTCTCCTCCCCAGTTTTCCCAGTCCCAGCTCTGTTCCTGCCCAGTTCCCCCAGTTCCAGTCCCCCAGTCCCTCCCAGTTGCCCCAGTCCCCCAGATCCTTCCCAGTTTCCCAAGTCCCTCCCAGCTCCAGTCCCCCAGATCCTTCCCAGTTCCCACAGTCCCAGCTCCCAGTCCCTCCCAGTTCTCCCAGTCCCAATCCCAGTTCCCTTCCCTCCCAGTCCCTTCCAGTTCTCCCAGTCCCAATCCCAGTTCCCTTCCCTCCCAGTTCCCTCCCGGTCTCTCCCAGTTCTCCCAGTCCCTCCCAGTTCCCCCCTTTCCATTTCCCCA
>NW_010179977.1:0-5390 GCF_000695765.1 Mesitornis unicolor | reverse complement strand
ATTCTGTGATTCTGTGATTCTGTGAAATCCAGAACCACATCAGTTTCCCTATCTGTAAAGCAAGAAGCACACTTTAAGTATGTATCTTTTTTTTGGCATTTCTAAAATATCACAATCTATAAAGTACATAAGGATGCAAATTCTCCTGGCAGTAGTATTCATGCATCCTCTCATTCCTTCATACCTTCAGCTAGATATTGCCTTCCTGTGCCACAACACAATCCTAAGAGCAGTGGCCTCTGTTATGAGATGAGCTTCCCTGCCTCTACTCAGACATACTGGAATCAAGCCGACCTCAATAGTTCTGACCCATGTGCCCCTTCCCAGTCCATCTATTCACACATGTAATAAATCTCGTTTGTCGCTCTCCCACTGTATGAAGGGATAAGATACTTATTTTCCACTCTGTTCCACATCATACTGAAAAAAGCAGTGCACACTTGTCTGAAGGTGAAGTAATTCGTATCAGTCTCTACAGGGAGGCAGAGCCAAATTACAACTCATCAGTCATAGTTGCTAAGTGAAGGGAAAGTGTAGGTTTGAAACAGCTATTAAAATATTTAGAACTATAACAGTGTAAATTTACATAAATAATCCTGACACTTACGTGCACTCACCCTCCATTAAGTAGAAATGCTCTCAGCGATTAGGCAAAGCTAATCTATTGCAAAACTTCTTTGTCAATTTATAGAAACTTGTCCATCGTTACTGTTTATGTTGAGTCCTCTGGGTTCAATCTATCACCTCTCACCTTCTGCACACAGGATTCACTTTTGAAATGTTATTTTAAAAGCTTTTAAAAACAGAATAACTTTTTTAAAATTGAAATACAGGAAAGTATGTGTTTTCAAGAAATTTCAGGAGAAAAACTGGTCCTGAAGAAAGAAACACTTGGGTTTCTGATATCTGATCCTGTATCAGAGCTATTACCTCTGGGTTTGGATACTTGGCATTCGGATCTACTGTTGACAATTTCACCATAACGAGGAACTGAACAAATCCTTCATCAGTACTTTCAGACTCCAGTCTTTTTTCATTAAGGCAGAGGCAAATATCAAAAACCTGAGAGATCTGTTCACGTCAGGTAGACATACATTTCATCCATCAGAGCACACTGGGTTCACTTTTTTCCCCTGTCTCTAGCTGTAATGACATGGAGCATGGTCTTTTCTCTTTTCTCTTTTCCAGATGGAATGGGCCGAGTCCTCGCTCAAGATGTATATGCAAAAGATAATCTACCACCATTTCCAGCATCAGTAAAAGATGGCTATGCTGTCAGAGGTAAACAGCCACTTTATTTCACACAGTATGGTGTCTACACCATAGAACTGTACCGTATGGTGTCTACACCATAAAGCCACTTTATGACATGTTAGTTCACCTATTTTGGATCCAGCAATGGTTATTTTGGTTGAGTCTTGATTGAGATCATGGCTGAAGTCACAGTTGCATAGAATGCGGCTGTGTTGAAGGAAGACCATAAAGTTTTAAGTGGATACGTATGTACATGAGCAAATGTACCTCCATGTGTGCTCATAGACATACAGCTGTGTTGCTAGTGAGTTTCTTGGAAACATAAGGGATTCAGGAGAGGAACAGAACATCTGTTTCTGAATGACAGATTCTTCTTCTATCACTCTGTTGTCAATTTGATCAGGAATGTCTTACGTATCTGTTACTTTGTTGAATTGTCACAAATCTAGCTTCCTTTTTGTGAATTATTTTATGATTATGTTAGAGAATTTTCACAAATACATATCAGAATGTACTCTTATGGAAGCACCCCAAAAGAAAAACTCATTTTTACTTTGAAAATATTGCAGTAGCTGTGTATAAATAAAATGACTAGTGTCACTTCATGAAGAAAGCAGCAAGTGGTTTCCCAGGAGACCTGAATCCATCCTCTGCTTTGCCACTAGGTGCTGCATGATTTTGAGCAAGTTGCTTCTCTGTGCATCAGTTTTTCCCTTTTGTAAAGTAAGACTAATGATATTGACATTATACTGGTGGTGATTTCATTGTCATGAGAGTTAAGTCATTGTAACACCACGTTGAAGTTGGGACACAATAGCCAACTTTCTTCTAGGGACATTAAAATATCTTTTTGTTACTAGCAGCTGAAAAGAATGAAATAGACTGTCTGCAAACCCAGGCAATGGATGTAATCCAATAGCTTCCCCATGGATTTAATATAAAAACAAAATTGTTGGTCTACAAGATGAGTTTGACTGCAGCTGTCTGTGATCTATGTGTGTGAGAGACAGGTGGACCAAAATGACCAGTAATAGCGTCAAAGAAGTGCAGATGTAGCCAGAGAAATACGGGTAGTATAACACTGAGAAAGGCTGAGAGGGGGACCTCTAAGCAGAATGCTGACTGACAAGGGCCTTGGGATCTCTGAGCAGAATGCTGTCCTGCAACCTGATTGCTACAAGGTAAGGGAACACACAAGTGCAATCTCAGTAAACGTGCAGAGTGAACAGAACGATCATGAACACCGTCTTCAACAACCTCTGTCAGAACTAACACACAAGACCCTAATTTTGGTGGTGGATTCAAATAGAGTAACAGTAAGGTACTTGAATGCATCCAGAGGAGGGCAGCAAAGCTGGTGAAAGGACTGGAAGACTTGTCCCATGAGGACAACTGAGAACTTTGGGTTTGTCTAGCTTGGAGAAAAGAAGGCTGAGGAGCAACCTCATTGTTCTCTACAGGTTCCTGAGGAGGGAAAGTGGAGAGGGACGGACTGAGCTCTTCTCCCAGGTATCCAGTGCCAGGACACATGGGAATCATTCAAAGCTATGCCAGGGAAGGTTTAAATGGGACATTAGGAAGCATTTATTTACCAAAGGCATGGTCAAACACTGGAACAGGCTTCCTAGAGAGGTGTTTCATGCCCCAAGCCTGTCAGTGTTTAAGAGGCGTATGGACAACACCCATAACAACATGCATTAACTTTTTTGGTCAGCCCTGAAGTGGTCAGGCAGTTGGACCAGATGATTATTATAGGTCCCTTCCAACTGAAATAATCTGTTCTGTGCTATTCTTCTTGTTCTTGTAGACGTGTTATGTCAGGATATGAGAAGTAAAGCTTGTAGTCAGAAATAATATTGACTACATTAAGAGATATTTTTTACAAAAAAAAAAAAAAAAAGATATTATTAGCAGTCACATACCTGTCTGCCCAAAACCTTGTCTGCTTTTTTTCACACTGTATCAGTTGTACATCACCTATAAACTTTGTCTCCACATCATTCTTAATGAAGGAATAAAGTCTAATACAGTATCATTTTATCAGGTTTAAAACAATTTACCTATTAGGGACTTTTTTCTCTTCTTTTGTTGGATCATTATTTTTTTCAGTGAAGGTCTGACAACTGTTTTCAGTGGTACTATATGCATTATTCAAAGACAAGTAGTTGACAAGTCCCTTTCCACTTATTTTAGAGTTTGTTCTAAAGCTCATAGATTAGGCTGTTTGATAGGCTTTTAAAGTTAAGTTAATTATTAGTCTTCAAACATGACTAAGTACCGTAGATCATCTTCTGCAGAGGTGCAGCTGATGTATGATTACAAATGTGATAAATTATTATACAGACTGAATGGGCATCCTTCCTGAAAGCAATTCTTCTCAATACAAGAATGTTACCCAGCTGTATATTCAGGCCTTATGAAATAAAACAGAAAGTATTAAGATAAAAGTTGTCACTGATTACTCTTCATCTCTTCATCTCAACTTTTAACAGTCACAGATTTAAAATTAATAAAAAGACATATTTAGATGTGATTGTATGAATCCAGTTTGTCTGAACACACTTGACAGGATGCCTGCTGTGCTTGGACAGGCAGAGTTGCTTGTGCTCCATAAGTACTTTACACGATGTTAGAGCCACAAATGCAATATATGCAATATATGTGTTATACAACAAATGCAACTTGCTGAAAGACCTTAGAGACAGGCAGAAGCTTAAACTTTGTTAGTAAGGGTGCCTTTGTTGTCCCTGTGAAAAAACAGGTTTACTTAAATTAGAAGTCCTGGAGGCTTTCAGTTTGTTAAATCAATGATCTCTGACTTTTAGTTTTCTGAATGACTTCAGTGAAAGGTATAAGGTAACTAGTTCAGTGCTAACCTCCTAAAATTACAAAAAGGAACAGAACCCGAAATTGTAATGTGACAGTCCAAGTTGTGTGCCCTAGTGCACTTAAGAAAATGCCAGACCTGTGTGGTTATCTACACAGTCTGTAACTGCTGCACTTCTCCATGTTTTCCTCCAGACAGGGATAGAATCTGGAAATGTCAACATTCCGTACTTGTCTAGAAAAAAGATATGCATACATTTACAAAATATGCGATTTGCCTGTGTCAGTTTCACATGGAAAATGATTTGCTCATGGTGGACATTTTTATAAAAATAAACTCATGAACACTCCTAAATCATTGTTATTAATGTAATTCCTCCTAATTTTCTTTAACTCGATCCCATATTGTCCAGAATTTTTCAGTTAAAAGTACTGTAGAACCTGTAATTTTCAATATAATAAACACAGCTTAAAAGGACCTAAAATGTAAAATATTTGCAAAACTTCTATAACCTTTGTCGTGCTGACACTGAAGAACTGAATCTTAGATCATTCTTTGGCTCTCCTGCTGTTAATGTCTAAAGCCATCATTTGCTTTGGTTCAGCCATTACCATTTGTATTGTCCATCTTAACAGCTGCTGATGGCCCAGGAGATCGATTCATCATAGGAGAATCCCAGGCCGGTGAGCAGGTGAGCACAATTCCTTTTCTTTTTTTTTTTTTCCCAAATGTATTTTTCTTTTGTAAGATATTACTTTGTATTTTTACAAGCTTTGCTAGTACTCAAAAGCTCAATATTCTTGGAGGTGGCATGAAGTAGGACACAGCTGTACCTAGCCTCCCGCTGTGTGCCTTGGGACATGATTTCAGAAAGTGAGGTCATACAGTTACATAAGGAACTAACAAGGATATCCTAAAATACTTCAGAGTGCTGTGCTGACATGTCCAATAGGAGTGCATCCAGTAATATTGTTATGCCCTAGTACAATGTTAGAGGACATAAGGTTTCTAGAGGCATTATAACTCACAAACAGAGAAAAGCAAGATTTAAGCCCTTCTTGCTGACAGATTTTAAAAGGACATCAGCCCAGTAACTGTTTCCACAAGCTGCTTGCATATTTCGCACCGATACCTGCAAAACAAAGTGTAAGAATTTTGTATGAAGCCTTTAAAGGTAGGTAATGATCAAAACAATCTTGAGGAAGCCTGACAGCAGCCTGGTTTACGATATTGTTCCTTTTCTGTTTCTTTAATCCAAAGAGTGCACACTTCAGCATGTGTTGAAGGTAAAGGGGCCCAAGATAGCTGG
>NW_010179976.1:422-710 GCF_000695765.1 Mesitornis unicolor | reverse complement strand
CGAATCCCCCCAGTCTTCAATGTCCCCTGCATCCCAGTTCATCCCAGTATCCCCAGTGTCTCCCAGTTGCCCCCAGTTGATCTCAGTTGCCCCCACTCTTCCCAGTTCCTCCCAGTTACCCCAATGCTCCCAGTTGCCCCCAGTTTCTCCCAGTTCCCTCCCAGTTGCCCCAGTTTCTCCCAGTTGCTCCCAGTTCCTCCCAGATCATCCCAGTTACCCCCAGTTGCCCCAATGGTCCTAGTTGCTCCCAGTCTCTCCCAGTTTCCTCCAGGTCCTCCCCCTTGCCCC
>NW_010179976.1:0-227 GCF_000695765.1 Mesitornis unicolor | reverse complement strand
TCCCCCCATTCATTCCAGTTCCTCCCAGTTCATCCCAGTCTCCCCCGGTTGCTCCCAGTTGCCCCCAGTCTCTTCCAGTTACCCCCAGTTATTCCTTGTTGCCCCCAATGCTCCCAGTTCCCCCCAGTCTCTCCCAGTCCTTCCCAGTTTCCCCCAGTTGGCCCAATGCTCCCAGTTCATCCCAGTCTGCCCCAGTTCCCCCCAGTTGTTCCCAGTTCCCCCCAGTT
>NW_010179975.1:0-8362 GCF_000695765.1 Mesitornis unicolor | reverse complement strand
GCTCCAGACTCTTTCACCATCCGTCCCAAGTTGGCTGCCTCTTCCTGCATAACCATGTAGGCGGGCCTTGCACCACATCCTCAGTTACCTCCTCTTCAAGATCCAGGGCCTCAAACCTATTATGGAGGGACACCTGGGGAAGCAAAGCAGGTAGGGAGGGGGGTTGCCCGTGACACCAAGCTGGAACTCTCTTCCAACCCTCATCGTCTTTTTGGTCACCTACCCCTGCCTGACAGCGACAGGGCACGGGCTGTCTCGGGTCTTCCCCCTCCACCCGAGCTTTTGCAGGAACCGTGTTCATAACTCTCATAGATAAAGAGATGTCACAGAATGTTCAAAGGCACATTTCTGGCAATTTTAATGTTATTAGTGATACTCAAATAATTATTCTAGTTGTATTTCTAATAATCATTATACGGAATGGGCCAGATTCCTGTTATCAGGCTATTTTTATGTCTCTCCAAATGGAGCTCTAAGTGGGTGCAAATTATCTCTGTAGCTTAACAGATGTGAGTACGTGCATCCCATTATTAGAAACATTTAAAAGAGGGGCTGATGCAGAAGCACTTGCACTGGCAGAGCTCACTGCACGTTTATTATTCCTGAACTTTAACTATTCTTCCCCTTCTAGAAAGCAGTGGAGAGACTTTGGTGCTAATGGGGGGCTGATCTCACAGCACTGGAGACAGGAATCCTGTTTACACATTGAGCAGCTTTGGTGAGTAGTTCTTTCACAGTTCAATCAACCTCTTCTGAGCTGTGAGTCTGTGTGGGATCTGTGTTCGCAGCTTATTGAGCTTTTACTCAAAACTTCCTCAAACAGGCTAGAATCTAAATCAGCTGAATTGGTTTTGTTCAATATTTGAGTGAAAAATTCAGTAGCCTCTACTTCCACACACAGGATTTTTGAGCATCCACTGCAGCTGCCAGCAAGGATCATGCCCATACATTGGCACTTTGCATTGTCAACTTTGGCCGGTTTGAAATCGCCAGTGCTTTTTTATCTGGGCTCTGAAACAGCTGTTAAGGAGCAGTGATTTCTGGATGAGCTGGAATGAAAAGTAAAGTCAAGTCATCCTGTTTTCAAATCCGCGTACGTTCTCCTACACTCCAGCTCCCAGATATGTCCACATTCTTCAAGAAATCTCTGAAGTTGAAACAGTTTGCAGCAGAAGCACAAAGTATTTAATCAAGGACAGTACTCACTTAGACCACACATAAATGGGTCAGATCACAGCTCAAGGTGCCTTCTCCTAATGTCAGCTCCTGTTCAGAGCTTCACAGCACAGATAGCGGCTGCTGGAGCTGCCTGCAGCAACGCCTTGGCTTTCACTTCTGCAGAGCTGCCAGGTGCAGAAAGCACTACATGGTGTAACCCTGACCTCATCTGTGCAGCAGCAAGCCAGGGGGTTTCCTTTTAAGTCACTGCTCAGAAAGGGAGTCAGAAGGGCATGTTGGAGTGTAAGTTTGCATGTGTTTGTAGGTGGGGTAGACCTTGGTGTACGTAGTTGGTATCCCACCAGAAAATAATGGTGAGACATGATCTGTCTGCACTGTAGTCTGGGGTGCAGCTAATCTCGACTCACGTCTGTCCCCATTTGAAGCTGAACATGAGAGAACAGAAGACAATACACAACCGTCATCAACATTTTTCCTATCTATCTTTGTAAATTGACAACTCAAAATGGAGTGGTATTTACTAGCACTGCTCTTAATAACTTTTGGAAAATAATCATACGTAGCCAAAATGTTCATGGATGCATGAAGGTAAAAGAGGTTTCTAACAATTCTTTCATGTCTTCTCTATCACCTGTATAGAAATGCACCTGCAGCTGTCCCACATGGGACTGCTCGCCCATAGGAGGTTTGTATGTGATGACACTGGAGCATTACTGAAGAGCACCCCCAGTACTTCAGGTGTTGCATCCAGCCCTTGCTTGCAAGCTGACAGCTTCTGTTTCAGCTGTGCTCACCTCATCGTCATTCTGAGCTGCAGTGTCCTGATCTATTGATGAGGATTGTAAAGCTTTATCTTCCTTACCAACAGGAATGAATTAATGTCTGGAACTTTTGATACATGGTAGTGGGAAAGATACAGCACCGTAGATCTTCATTAATGCTGCTGCAAATGGGAGTTGCATGTTTGAAGTTGTAACACACTAACTGGTATTCCTGTGGAGTCACAGGGAAGTGGCGATCAGAGTGAATCCTCTGCTGTGAACCTGAGGACATCTTCTTGGATGAGCTGGTGTCACACACATAGGCTTGAAAGAAATCCAGGGATTCTTTGTAGCCTGCTACCAGGGCTGCTGTTTTCAAACAGATTAAAAGTCATGTAATTGAGAATATTCCTGTGATTCTAGCTAATTTAAACATACATGGACACAGTGTCAACCTTGTTGTAGCTAGTAGAGATGATTGCGGGGAACTGGGCACACTGGGGACTCAGGTGATTTTGCAGTTCAGACTGAATGTGAAGATGCTGTACTTGTCAGGACAACAGCACTGTTTCAGAGTCAAGAGCAGTCTCTGTTTAGGCTGCAGTCACCACAGTTTTTCTAGTCTGGATACTGGACAAAGAGAAGACACATTCGAGTGAATCAGTGGTGTGAACTTCCAATGAAAACAGCAATGCTTAATTTTAGATTTTTTTGAACTCCAGCAGTGAACTTGAGGATGCCACTTCTGCATTTTAAGTCTCAATTGAACCAGGTCCTGAGGTCTTGATTCAGTCCTTATTCATGGCTGATTCAGTGAGAAAAAATGACTGATAATCTGCCATAAAAATTTCTCAGGATACAAAGTGTGCACGCACCATAGTGAAAGATTTGTTCTGTTTAAACTGGACTATACAAGTCCATGTAACTCTTGAGACACTGAAACAGTATTGGAGGTATTTCAGGGAATACTGACCACTCAGCTTACATTGCTTTTAGTCCTCACACAGTAGGACTTGAAACTCAGATGAAAGACAGGTAGAATGTGGCTTGGAGAGGTCAACAAGACAATTAAATCTTACTTTCTGGCTGGTACAGCAAATGTCTATGTAAGAGAGGGATTATAATGACGCTGCCTCATCATTAGGACCTCCTGCAGGTACCCGTAAGGGCTGTGGGCAAGGAAGTGAATGAAACTGCCTGGCCAGAGCACCAAAGGCCCCAGCAGCACTGGTGGACACATTGCTATTCACTGGCAGAGCCACACAGATCAGTGGCCACCTGTGTCCTGTCCTGTCACTCTGCAGTGGCAGGGTTTCACCCTAGGGGATGCACTGGGGAGGCAGCAGTGGTCTGGGAGGAGCAGCCCAGCTGGAGCCCTGTGAGGATGTTACGAGTTGTGGGTGCAGATCCTGACATAAGGTGTGTCTTATAACTCAGGACATTTGGTGATGGGATGTTACTGTTGTCCCTGCACTGGTTACTTGCTGCAGCCACCTTTTCCCTCCTCTCTTGCCATCCATCTGTTAACTGCCTGGTTTTATTCTCCATTTTCCACAATAGTCTCCAGTTGTGTTACTCATCTGTGTTTGTCTTTCCCCCACCTCCTGACTCCCACATGCGTGATCCTTCTTACTCCATTCTCCTTTCCGTTTACATTTTGCCATTGCATGCCATTATAGATCCCTGTATAAATACAGAGGTAAATACATTTCCAATAGTGTATGACCGTGTTTGCTCCTTCTCTCTGCTTGTTTTATCTCCTTTCACCTTCTGAAGGTTGTGGACAAATTGCAACATGTGTTTGTGCAGTCCAGAGTAACTGGGACTGCTGGGGGGAATAAGGAGAGGTTTGTCCTTACCCCTATGACAGGCTGAGGGGGTTTTCTTCTTTTTGAGGCCGTTGGCAGCAGTGATCTTTGTGTGGATGAAATGCTGGAAAATGTAGGTTAACTCACAGGCCCAGGGATGAGGTGGTGTATGAATACCTGAGAAGTCCCCAAGTGCACACTGAGGAAAGAGCAGGGATATATTCATTATGAGGTGAAGGAGGAAATGGGAAGCAGCTGGATATATCCACCTTATATCTGAATTGAGTTCCACATGGAACTCCACCTGTGATTTCTTCTTTGCAAGACTGCCCCTCTAGGGATAATTCACTGCAATGCTGTGGTCAGGCTGAGCATGAGATTTCTGCAGCCTTTGTACTACAGTCTCTCCTGTTCTGGCAAGAACAGGAAAGGGGTTTAGATACACATTTCTCTCCTAAAGTGGCACTTTCCTGCTTTCCATCTTTTCTTTCTGGTAGCAATACAGTATTGAGTTGCAATGGATCATTACGTTAAAGAGAAGGAGTAAAATAAGCTGGCTCCTGCCTGAAATGACAAGCGTGCAGCATTCTCCCACACATTCTGCTGTGCTATTTATTTCTTCTTTCAGGATTTGTGCTTATTAGCACTGAGTCCTCCTGTTGCTGGTTTCAGCTCCAGGTGCTCCCATCTGTACATAGTGGCACTGCTCAGTGCAGTGCTACTTCTCCTGCAGCAGCAGGTTTTGTCATTAAATTCCCAGGTGAAGAATACAAAAGAGAAAAGGGCTTGGAGCAGACAAGCAGGGAGATTCCTGAAAGCTCTTAGAGATTGCCTTTTTTTACAACAAACATGGACCAAAGACTGACAAATACTTGACAAGAACAACTCCACAACCACCTGGAGGTGCTACGGACCACTGATGGTCTACAAAGAGTTTCAATAACTTTACTGAGTGTTTATTGGTTATTGCAGATGAGGAGGAATTACTAAGTTTGAGTCTGGGTGAATTTTACATTTTTCATATATATTAACCTTGATCCAATTATATGAAATGCTTTATTTGTCATTTAAGTTAAGCTTAATTTAATACCATGGCTTAGAATATAATTTGAGATCAAAGATCCAGAGTATGAGTCTTTTATCATCTCTTTCAATCTCTTCAAGTCTTTATCAGTGCTTTAGCATTCTTTTCTGGCTAGGTTACAGCACATGAAGAAATTTCTAAGATTTTATTAGAAACAATTACTTGTTTCCATAACAAAGTGTAAAAAAAGTAACATGGCCTGAAAGTAAATGAAAGACCAAAAGATTCCTCATTAAAAATAATAAACACTGAATCCTTAAGAAAGCCTATGTAAACTCATAAAGTTGAGATTAGACAAGAAAAATGCTGACTGAATCACAGTGGCAAATGCTTCATCTCCCCAGGGGTCAGGGGATGTTTTTAAAAGTGTTTTTTCCCCCTTACGAAGATCATTGTGTTGCTGCAATAAGAAACTACTGTATGGTATGGGACATAAGGCCTTACAGAGGTAATCAGTCTTTACCTACATGAGAATATCCAGATTTCTTCCCATATGAACAAGTATCTAATTCATACTTACCTGTGTCAAAAAATGCTCAGTGTTGGTGGTGACATGGGGGTTTTGGGTACAAATACACCAGCCGGATCCGCAGACTTACATATGGTGTATCATGTTAGCTGCAGCTGATGTTCACCAATCAATGTGAAGACACCAGCGGGATTATCAGTAATTAATTCTGTAATCACAGGGGAGGCAGGAAAAGCTCTGCTCTGTTCAAGGTGGTGTTGAGACACAGGATATTTGATCTGCCTTTACCTTTCATATTGCAGTTGTGTCTTTCAACTTTTGTAGTTTGCAGCTGATGTTTTAGCTAAGAAGAATGTTAATGTGACAGTGTGGCCTCTTGTGGTGAGGAAAAGGTGCCATGAGACAAACAGACCAAAAAAAATACACAGAAAATGTCGATTTTAAACAGTTTTCTTGATTTGTTTTTGACTACTTGCTTTTGCACAGAACACCCTCTGCTCTGGTTCCCAGGAGGAGACAGTCCAGATAGGAGATCTGGCAGCTGGACTGGGCTTGAGGAGCTGAAAGCCATAAGAGGTCCCCTGGACACCCCGGGACAGCTCGGTTTGAGCCATCATCCCCGAGGCATCGCTGAGGAACTGCTGTGCCTGGTCTGAGCCTTCGGGGATGGGGAGAGAGATCCTCACTGACGTTCTCTTTTTAAAACAAATGCTTTTTATATTGCTGAACTCCCCAAGTGCCTTCAGAACGTGCACAGTGCAGCATCTCTGAGGTGGCAGAGGCGACTTCTTAAGCATTGACTTCACAAATTGGTTTTGTTTTGCTCTTGCTATGGGGTAAGCAGTGTGAATGCCACAATGAAACCAAAGAAAACATGGCCTTCAGCCAGATTCTCCTCCAACAGCCCTGCAGACCCTCTCAGGAGCAGCAGCAGAAGTGAGAAAAATGTTTTAACTCTGCAGATCCTTGAAGTATATATGTATCTACATTGTATATATATTTATATGTGTATATCTATATACACACTGTTGGCAGGATTAGAGAGTCTGCTTTGTAAATAAGGAAAAAGAAAACTTCATGAGATCTGTTACTCAAGATAACCTGTAATCTAAGCAAATATGTCACAGTAAAGTGTAACATAATATCACCTCTAAGATGTAGGTGCACTGAGGAAGCAACTCAGTCTTTCGTCTGTATTTCTGTGAGTTGAGCTGGAACCTGAATAAATGATCTGCTTATCTGTGGATGCAGCAAACATGTTGAGTCACATTTTACTTTTATTAGGAACTTTTTTACTTTTTATCAGTAACTGAAAGGGAGGGTAGAAGCATTTCAGTTCCTCATCCTTGTTACAATGAGATGAAAACATGACTAGAGTTAGAGTCCTCAGCATCAAAATAGCATCATGTGTGGTCCCTGATCTTCTCATTGCACATTGAGTGATTTTCCTTGCTACCCAACTTTGTATAATGAGGCTCCAAGGAATTAGATCAGTTGCTCACCCTATACTGACACTGTATAAGCTTAATATTTGTTGCTTTGAAAATTCAAGTACAGGAGTGACAGGGGTGAAGCTCAGTGTTTTTCTGAATGCCACCAGTGTGTCAGTGAAGATATTGTGTGTGTAATGTGGAGAAAACCCCATCTGGTGATGACAAACAGACTCTGACCTCAGGGAAAACTCACATCAGCGCAGCTGGAGCCAAGCCTCAGGCTGCAGGTTGAGATAAAGCATAGAAGTGCCTTTTTTGCCTCTCATCCTAATTTTATGTGTTTGGAAATCACAGAAGCATCTCACTGGGCAAAGAAACTACACCCTGCTAAATCATCTTTAGGAAAGCAGCAGCTGGCAGTCTTGCTGAACTTAACATGAGTATTTCTTTTTCTTATTGCCCTGGGTGCTGTCATTGCGTTACTGTGCTTTTTGTTATTGCCTGTAGGAAAACAGTGATTCACCCTGAGCTGCTCTGACTTCTTGCTGCAGTAGAGATGGAGAAGGATGTAAGTTGAAACATGAGTTGTGTGTACAAGAGGGAAAGGAGAAATCTGACCCAAAGGCGTGAGCTAGAGAAAATGAGAATAATTAGGAGGGTGTAGTTTTATCTGTTATGTTTAGCTATAAATAACGGGCCAGTTTCTTTACGTTTTGTCATTACATGCTGTCCTCTGTGGTACCTGGGAACAGGCCTCATAAGAATCATTTGCAGCACCTAAGGACAGTCACTCACGTTACATTGCTCACCGCTAAACTAAACTAAATAGGAAAGACATGAAAGGCGTAAAAAAACCCAACTTCACCGCTTTTGCGTTCTTGAAGCCTCTTTCCGAGTCTAAACATAATCTTCATCCGTGGACCTGCGAGTTAAGCCCAGCGCTGGTGCAGCGTGCGACCCAGACACTGGGACTGGCAGAGATCAACTTGTACCGAGTGCTTGCATTTAGCTGTTAATGTGTTCATGTGGAACAGGAGCTCTCTCTAGTGATAAAGAGTGTTCCTAATTTCCACCCCTCCAGTGCAAATGCAGTTGGATAGAGAAAAGCTGGGAAGTTGTGACGCTGATTCCACACAAGTACGCATAGCTCATGCAAAGATACATTGATTGTCGTAGGTTGCTCTCATGAGCTTGCTTACGTGACTTGCTGAACACAAGACTTTACACTCTTTGTTGATAATTAGTGCACTACTACAGTGCTTCTGGAATTTTTAAAATAATTTGTCAATTTTCAAATCATTCGTACTGAAAAAAAAAGCAACCAACAAAAAACAGGCTGAAGGCTTTTTATAAAACTAATTTAAAATGAAATTAAAGCAGTAATTTCTTAGCGGCAGCTGTCCCGGTGTCTCCTCTCTGCTGAGAGTCCGTCCCTGGCGAATCACCCCCGAGGGGGCAGGGACCTCATCGCCCTTCACTGCTGCTGCCCGGAGCTTCTGGCTCGCCTGCTCGGCAGCCGGGGGGGTCGCGGCTCTGCCTCAGCCCCCTCGACCCGCCCGGCTGCTGGGGCTGGATCTGGCCTGGAGGGGAGGTGCGTGCCCTGGGCCCGAGGAGGGGCAGCGCTGGCC
>NW_010179974.1:1152-1571 GCF_000695765.1 Mesitornis unicolor | reverse complement strand
GGTGGTGAAAATCGGCGATTTCGGCATGTCCCGCGACATCTACAGCACCGACTATTACCGGGTGAGCGAAACGCGGGGGGTAAACCGCTTTATTTTCCCTTTTAGCTGCTGCCCCCCCACCCGTTTCCATCTGTATTTAGTGGGAGATGGGCTTCAGGAGTGGGGCTGGGGTTTGGGGGGGTCCCTGCCCCGCTGACGGCCCCCCCTGCGGGCAGGTGGGGGGCAGGACCATGCTGCCCATCCGCTGGATGCCCCCCGAGAGCATCCTGTACCGCAAGTTCACCACCGAGAGCGACGTCTGGAGCTTCGGCGTGGTGCTCTGGGAGATCTTCACCTACGGGAAGCAGCCCTGGTACCAGCTCTCCAACACCGAGGTGAGGGTGAGGGGGGGGGTGATGGGGAGGAGGGTGAGGATGGAG
>NW_010179974.1:599-905 GCF_000695765.1 Mesitornis unicolor | reverse complement strand
GAGTAGGATGAAGGTGAGGGGGATAAGGGTCAGGATGGGGATGAGGAAGGGGATGGAGGTGGGGATGAGGATGGAGGTGAGGATGAAGGTGATGGGGAGAAGGGGGAGGAAGGGGATGGAGGTGGGGATGGGGATGAGGATGGGGATGGAGGTGGGGATGAGGATGGAGGTGGGAATGAAGGTGATGAGGAGGAGGATGAGGATGGAGGTGAGGATGACGATGGAGGTGAAGATGAAGGTGATGGGGAGGACGATGAGGATGGAGGTGATGGGGAGAAGGATGAGGATGGGGGGGGGGATGAAGGG
>NW_010179974.1:0-208 GCF_000695765.1 Mesitornis unicolor | reverse complement strand
GGGGTGGGGAGGATGGGGATGAGGATGAGGATGGGGATGGGGATGGGGATGGGGATGAGGATGAGGATGAGGATGAGGATGAAGGTGGGGATGGGGATGAGGATGGGGATGTAGGGGAACAGCGTGGATGGATGAGGATGATGTCAGCCCCCATGGCTGTCCCCTGGAGGATTGGGGGGGGTCACCCCATCCCTGTGTCGCCCCCCTC
>NW_010179973.1:0-267 GCF_000695765.1 Mesitornis unicolor | reverse complement strand
TCCCTTAGCTTGCCCCCCATCCAGATCTATTGTATCTGCTCCAGTGTCCCAACACTGCAGCAACCATGTCATCAGTGATTCACCATCCACCCAGGCATAGTCTTTTCGTGAAATTCGTAGTTCTTTCAGGGAGAGGATTTTGACCTCTGGCTGTTATCCCCCTTGAGATGGTCCTTCTCTTGTGTCTGTGTCTATTTTCTCATCCCTCACCAGGCAGTCTGTTTTGTTAGAGCACATCTGGTGGGTGGTGACTGGGGTCAACTGGAC
>NW_010179972.1:632-1087 GCF_000695765.1 Mesitornis unicolor | reverse complement strand
CCCCCACCGCCCCCGTCTCTCCCCGTGCTGCACAGAGATGACTGAGCCTCCGCGGGCTTCCCAAAGGCGTGTGCCCCGGGCCGCGGGGCCCTTGCCCGAGCAGGGTGTCGCTGCAGGCCCAGGGCCAGTGTGGGCGCTCATGTGTGGGGCAGCCGGGCTGGTCAACCAGACAAAGCGAGTTAACCGGCATGGAGGCGGAGGGGGCTGTGGGGGGGGTGTGATGGGATGTAAGCCTGCAATGCCTTTTATGAAACCACAAATATTTTTTGTCAATTCACACCAGACGGTCACACGTGGCTCTGGCGGAGCCTGCATTATATTTCACCTACATTTTTTCGTCTGTCTTCAAAACAGGGCAGACTCGAACTCCTGGGTGTGCCTGTCCGAAAAGCTGGTTCTCACTGCAGGACGAAGCAGGGAAGAGAGGACTACAGACGGCGCTTCTTGCTCAGAGA
>NW_010179972.1:0-215 GCF_000695765.1 Mesitornis unicolor | reverse complement strand
ATCTGCCGTCGTTAGCGCCCCAGGCTCCCTTGCCCGGCCATCGGTTCCCTCAGCTGGGTTCCTGCCCCTCCCGGCCCACGATGCAGGCCTCTGAGCCCCGGGCAGCGCAGCCTGGGCGGCCCGGGCGGCGTCGCCCTGGGCAGCGCGCCCGCGGTTATCGCGCAGGATCTGCGCGGCCGGGCTTTCAGCGGCTTCTGGCGAGAGCGCAGCGGGGG
>NW_010179971.1:9710-11228 GCF_000695765.1 Mesitornis unicolor | reverse complement strand
TACCCGTGTCCCACCCATGCCCATGTCCCCCCAGTGACCATGTGTCTCTCGTGTGTGCCCCATGTCCTTGTCCCTCCCGTGCCCATGTCCCCCCGTGCCCATTGTCCCACTCATGTCCCACCTGTGTCTCCCCCCGTGCCCTACCCGTGTCCACGTCCCACTCGTGTCCCCCACCATGCCCATGTCCCATCCATGTTCCCCCTGTGCCCATGTCCCACTGGTGCCCCTGTCCCCCCAGCTGGGCCTTCCTGGAGGTGGCCACCAACGCCTCGTACAATGACACCCTGCAGGCCTACGCTGCAGGGCTGGCCGAGGCTGCCGTCTCCGAGCAGGTAAGGGGAGACCCCTCCCAAACCAGGTTCACAAGGGGTGCAACAGGGTCCCTTGCCTAGGCTGACCGCCACCGGTGACACCGCTGCCATGTCCCCCAGCTGATGTACATGCACTGGATGAACACCATGGTGGGCTACTGCGGCCCCTTCAAGTACGAGAGCGAGTACTGCGAGAAGCTGCGGGACTACCTGGAGGCCAACCTGGGCTGGATGGAGGAGCAGATGGCCACGGGGGAGGACCCCGAGTACTGGCACCAGGTGAGGAAGGGGTACTCTCACACAGGGTGAACCCCTTGACATCCCTCTGGGCTAATTGGACTTTTAATTGAGAGGAGGGGACGGCAGCGAGGGATGCCTGGGGTCCTGGCTGCGCTCCAGGTGGGATGACAAGGATATTGCTGCCATGGATCCTCCTCCCCTGGGTGACCAGAGGGGACTCGTGACCTTCTCCATGCTGGAGCCTCACGTACCGCTGTTGTGGTGCACAGGGGGGGGCTCAACCCCCACTGGCCACTGGTGCTGAGTCATGGCCCTGCTGACGGCAACACTTGCCCTCCCTGCTGCCTCCTCCATGCTGGGACCCACCGGATCTACTGCATCCCCAGAGGAAGGGGAAAGCCCTTCCCCCCCCGAAACCCCTCACGCCTCGTCCTGTGGGAGCCAAATGCCAGATCTGTCCCTTGTCTCCCAGGTGCACCTGGCGCTGCTGCAGCTGAAGGGCCTGGAGGACAGCTACAATGGACGCGTGGACTTTCCCCGGGGCAGGTTCACCCTCTCGCCCTTTGGCTTCCTGTAAGCTCCTTCTCAGAGGTGATGACGATGCGGGGTGATCGCCTCAGGGGTTGGGGTGCTTCTTGCAGGGTGCATGGGGACAATTCATGGATGTGCAGAGACACCCAGGTCTGCTCCCAGTCCCCCTCACCCACCTTCTTTGGGTACTCGTCCTCTGCTGTGGGGACAGGATGGAGCCAAGGTTCTCCTCCGCAGCACCGTGGGCTGCGTGGTGGGTCCCCCCAAGGCCCACTGCAGCCCCTTGCCTTAGTTTCCCCACTGCTGTGCTCATCCTTTTTCCATTCTCAGGCTGCTGGGGTGCTTGCGCCTGCACCGGGGTGTGATGGAGGAACAGCTCTAGCTGGGGTGTCCCGCCCCTGATACCCCATGTCTCGTGTCCCCCAGCCTGCTGCAG
>NW_010179971.1:8668-9654 GCF_000695765.1 Mesitornis unicolor | reverse complement strand
GCTCAGGCTCCTGCTCTGCCCTCCTCAAGCTGCTGCCGGGCCAGCGGGATCTCCTGGTGGCCCACGACACCTGGACCTCCTACCAGTCCATGCTGCGCCTCATCAAGAAATACACCCTGCCCTTCCGCACCTCGGCAGGCGGTGGGTGCCCGGGCTGGGCTGGGGAGGGAAGGCCGCATCCAACACCTTGCTCTGATGCTCCCGTTTTTACATCCCCTCCAGGCAATTCCCAGATCCCTGGCAACATCCAGGTGTTTTCTTCCTACCCCGGCACCATCTTCTCCGAGGATGACTTCTACATCCTCAGCAGCGGGTTGGTGAGTGGGGGTCTTGTCCTGGGGGCCCCTTCCCCAGCCCTGCTGCCCTCCCCATCACTCCCCTCCCTGCAGGTCGCGCTGGAAACCACCATTGGTAACAACAACCCGGAGCGGTGGAAATACCTGGCCCCGCGGGGCAGCGTCCTGGAGTGGCTGAGGAACATCGTGGCCAACCGCCTGGCCCGCAGTGGCCCTGAGTGGGCCGCCGTCTTCCGACGGTTCAACAGTGGCACGTGAGCGGATGGGGTTTTGGGATTCCCCCCGGCCCTCTTGGTTACGGGGGATCAGATGGAGGGGTGCTTTTCCCTTCTCTATGCCAGGTACAACAACCAGTGGATGGTGGTGGACTACAAGGCCTTCATGCCGGGGAGGGCGAGCCCGCCGCCCGGCCTGCTGACCGTGCTGGAGCAGATCCCGTGAGTTCCTCCCTGAGTGCCTGCTCCTGCCCTGTGCCGTAACGGAGTCATCTGCTCTCCGGTTCCCATGGGTTTGGGAAAGCCCTGAGGGTCCCATCAACGGGTGGGAGTTGGGTGATGGGGGTGCAGGCTGCAGCTAAAGGCTCTTGGGGGTGCTTGTACAGGGCAATGGGTGCACAGCACCCCTGGCTGGGGTGGGAACCCAGCAGCGTGGACGCCGAGCTGGGCTACCCCCCTTCCCACCATGTCCCCT
>NW_010179971.1:3074-8492 GCF_000695765.1 Mesitornis unicolor | reverse complement strand
CCAATGCTGGCCTTGCCCCCTGCCACTGGGTGCTGACTCACTGGGTCCACTCGCCCTGCACCCCAGGTACTTTGAGGAGATCTTCAACGCCAGTGGGAACCCGGAGCTGGTGAGGAAATACGGCGACTGGTTCACCTACGACAGGAACCCCCGCGCCCAGATCTTCCGCCGCAATCAGACGCAGGTCCATGACCTGGACTCCATGGTCCGCCTGATGAGGTGGGTGCTGGGGATCCCCCAAACCTGGATCTGCAACTTTCAGGGCTGGGTTTTTCATCGTTATAAATTTTTTAAATTTATTTTTCCCCCGCTTTCACCACACCTCTCCCTTGGCTGCTTTGCAGGTTCAACAACTACCTACAGGACCCACTGTCACGGTGCCGGGGCTGTGACCCCCCCCAAAATGCAGAGAACGCCATCTCCGCCCGCTCCGACCTCAACCCCGCCAACGGCACTTACCCCTTCCCCGCCCTGCGCCAGCGCTGCCACGGTGGCACCGACATGAAGGTGGGGGAACTGAGGGGGCACTGGTGGTTCCCTCTTTGGGGGTGCACGCCCAGACTGCATTGCCCCTTCCACGTGTTGACTTGCACCCCTGTTTTTTCTTCCCCCTCCAACACCAGGTCACCTCCTCGGGCATGGCCCCCACTTTTGGGCTGGTGGCTGCCAGCGGCCCCCCCTGGGACAACGTCCCCCCCTTCCGCTGGAGCACGTCCCCCTGCGCCTCCCTGCTGCACATGGGCCACCCTGACCTCTGGACCTTCCCCCCTGTCAAGGTCCACTGGGACTGACCCGTCCGTCCATCTGTGGGTGTCTGTCCTGTGTGGGCACCCCTTCTGGGGGACAGCTGAGTGGTGGGGGCTCACAGCGCTACTGGCTCTCCCCTGTCCCCAGGGCTTTGGGTGCAAAAGGTGGGGTCTCCTGCTTCCCCAGCTCTTTCTGCTTCTGCCTCTTGCTGCCACATCTGGGGCCCAGCTGTGTGCTTGCCCAGGGACACCCAGTTTGGGGGCACTCTTCCCAGAAAATGGGGGGGTCCTGGGAGGCTGGGGCTTGCCCACGGGGCAGAGTGGAGGGGAGCAAGCTGGTTTGGCTGTGACAAATAAAGCAGAGTGTGTGCAGGGGCAGTGGTGGCTGTGCTCTGCTCTGCTGAAATTCTCTGGTGTCTTGTATAAGGGTTGGGCTTACTCAGCAGCCTTCTCCCCCCAAATTAATGGGGTGCTCCCTGCTTCTCCACTGCCTCCTGGCCCCTGTGAGGGTTTGTGCATCCCCCTTAGGGCAGGTGCTTTTGGGGTGCAGGCTGCTAAGGTTTCTTTGCTGCTGCGTCTGCCCCCCCAGTGTGGGACAGAGCTGCTGGAATGGGGAAGCCTGGAGTGTGGGCTGGAGGGCAGAGGTCCCACTGCCTGCCCCCCAGGATGGAGTGAGCCCCCCCATCCCTTTTGTCTTCCCTTCCTCTACCACCTGTGTGTCCCCCAAAGCCCCAAAACCTCAGTTGCAAAATCCTCTTACCCCAGGTCCCTTGATCTGCTCCGCCTCATTAGGAATAACGAGGTCATTACTAGGGGATTAATGAGCTGGTGCTCGGCAGCGCTTTGAAGGTACCAGGTTCCCACCAGGGCTGGGGGCCACTGGGGCCCCTGTGGATCTCTAGGGGCTGCACAGGGCTAGGTTGCAGTGAGTCTGGGCTGTCAGGGTGCTGGCACCCCAAAAGTTGGGATGGATGCCCTGGAGAGGGCAGAGGGTCTAAAACCCACTCTGCTGGTGGGGTGCTGGTGAGGTAAGGTGGGTGGCAGAGCCTGTGCCCATGTCCCCTGGAGGCTCCATGGTGCAGGGGCTCCTGGGGCAAGGGGTCCTGCTCAGGAGGGCCATGTGCCTCAGTTTCCCTGGGTGGGACGAGGTGACTGCCACTGCAGTGGCCGTGGCTGAGGCCGTGTCACTTAGGCACCCTGGCCAGGGGTTGTGACCAGGTGACAGCCTGGCATCGCCTTCCCTGGGGCAGGGATGGAGCCAACGGGGGGACAGGAAGGGGGGTGCGAGGTTAGGCCCGAGAGCACCCCAGGACTGAGCCAAAACATGGTGCACTCACTGAGAGGGTCCCCGGCCTCCTCCCAGGTTTGAGAGCGATGAGGGGGCTCCTTGCACCCCTTCCCCAACACCTGCCACCCAGGGTCGCCAGGGCCCATCCGTGTCCCATTCCCAGAAAAGCATATGCAGCCCTGCTGACCGCTGTGGGATGGGGGGTGGTTCCCCCTCCCAGGGACCTGGAGCTTGTGTGCCCCCCCACCTTGGTGCCCCCATTCAAGAAATCCTCATCATCCCCACTGTTGCCAGTCCCCGATGTTCCAAAAGCAGCATGGCTCAGTGCAGGCAGCACTGTGCCTCTGTGCTGGCCCTGCCTGTGCTCTGTGCTGTTCACTCTGAAGCCTACTAATGGTGTAAACACCATGGCGGGGTAGTTAATTCATTGTCACCAAAAGCCAGCTCCATGGAGCTCATGCCCTCTCATCAGTGAGAGAGCTTTGCAATGTGGTCTGGGTCAGGGGACTGAAATCAGGGATCCTGGGCTTTATTTCACGTCTCTCCACGGGGCAGTGGGGCAAAGCGGAGGGGGAGGGTGAGGCAGAGGAGTTCCCAGTGCAACCTATTTGTTGTTTCATGGCTGTGCCATGTGTGTGTGCCAGCTCGTGCGCAGCGGCCCCCCTTGGGGACCCCTGTGGAGCCCCTGCAGAGGAGGATGGGATGAACCCTGTGCCAAAGCGGCCTCTGCTTTCAGAGCTTCTGGCCGCAGGACTAAGAAATCCTCTGCGACTGCGGGGCGAGGAGCCAGGGTCTGACCTTCCTCCAGCTCCCACCTTCTGCCTCCTCCTCCTCCTCACCCCTCCTGGGACACAGCCAACCCCTCTGCACACAGGTAGGGTACAAGGGGGGACCCTTACCCTGGGGAGGGTGTCACCAGGGCTGGGTGACAAGAAAGAATCCCGGGGTGTCTCCTGCGTGCGCAAAGGCCCCTGGGACATTTGGCTGCTGGAGAAGCACGTGGCTGTCCTCGCTCGGGATGCCGGGCACGATGCCCGTGCCATGGCTGGGTGCTTTCGGCACCGATCCAGCCCGGAAGAACCTGGCTGGTGTTGAGCAAACAGCCTGGGCAATGGTTAACTCTGCCCCTGCCCTGCTGCCTGGCTGGGGACGGGGACTCGGGGGCAGTCCCCCCAGCCTCACCTGTCTCTTCTTCGTCTCCAGACTCGGCTGTGGAGCTGGGGACGTGTGGCGAGGCCCCAGGTGACAGCAGGTAACCCTTGCCGTGGCGTGGCCCTGGCTCAGGGTGTGTGGGGGACGCCTGGGAACACCGGGGGCTTGGGGACCAGGAGGATGGAGGAGGGGGTGGCCTTATTTGTGCTGGGGCTGTGGGTATCCCAGGGCTCAGTGCTGCTGCCTCCCACAACCGGAGGGAGACACCAGAGACAAGCAGGGTGACGCCACCTCATCTCTGCCCTGCGCTGCCATCCAGCCGTGCAGACCCCTTGTCCTCTGCATCCCCTTGGCCCTGCAAGCCCCCATCCCTCAGAGGGGCTCCTGCACCCTGTACTGAGCCCAGGGTGAGCAGGGCTGCGAGGAGGGACCCCAGCCGGTGCCACCCCCAGCTGTTCCCAGCAGGGCAGCCATCGCAGAGGCCATGGCGACCCAGAGCGGTGGGGGCCAGAAGCCCTTCCACATCGTCTCACCCCTCCTGGAGAGCCTGGCCCTGTCGCGGGCAGGGGGCACCAAGGTCTACATGAAGCTGGAGAACGTCCAGCCCACCGGCTCCTTCAAAATCCGCGGTGTCGGCCACCTCTGCCAGACAGTGAGTGTGGGCACATGGGCAAGGGGCCCTTTTCAGGGGCAAAACGGGGGTGGACACAGCCATCCCCCTCACTCCTTCTCTCCTGCTTTTCAGGCTGCCAAGAAGGGCTGTTGCCGCTTCATTTGCTCCTCAGGTAATTGGGCGCCAGATGCGGTGGTGGGAGCTATGGAGGATGCTCAGGGTGAGGGTTGAGCCCTGCCTGACACCCGCTTTCCGCAGGGGGCAACGCAGGTTTGGCAGCGGCATACGCTGCCAAGAAGCTGGGGTTGCCAATCACCGTGGTGGTCCCCAGCACCACCGGCCCTGTCACCGTGCGCAGACTGGAGGAGCTGGGGGCAGAGGTGGAGGTCTCCGGCCAGGTACCCCCGCGGCAGCCTCCTAAAAAAGGGGTCTATGGGGGGAAAACACACCAGAGGGGGTGATGCTGGGGATGTATGCGGCAAACCCCATCCCAAAATGTCCTCCTCCTGTGCCACCTGCACCTGGCATTGCAGCAGGGTTATGCTGAGGACCTGCACCGCAGCCCAGTGCCCCACATACTGGTGTCCCCTGGCCCCACTGTGACAAGGGACGCACCTCCGGGGTGCGAGGGCTGGATGCAGCCCTGCTGAGCCCGTTGCCCCTTGCCAGGTGTGGGATGAAGCCAACAGAAGAGCGCAGGAGCTGGCACAGACCAAGGGCTGGGTCAGCATCCACCCCTTCGACCACCCCTTGGTGTGGTGAGTGCTGCCAGGTCTCAGCTCCCACTCCCAGGGTCTGGGGGTGCCCCTCGGGGCTGCATCCTCCCACTGTCCTCATCCTCAGGGAGGGTCATGCCAGCCTGGTCCAGGAGCTGAAGGACTCTCTGGAGACCAAGCCAGATGCCATCCTGCTGGCGGTGGGCGGCGGGGGGCTGCTGGCAGGGGTGGTGGCCGGCCTGCACCAAGTGGGCTGGCAGGACATCCCCATCATCGCCGCCGAGACCTGGGGAGCTCACAGCTTCCACGCGGCACTGGCGGCCGGCCGGCTTGTCACCCTGCCTGACATCACCAGGTGAGAGGGACTTGGCAGGGGCTGCCATCCCTGCAGCAAGTTGGCAGGTCTCAGCCCAGCAGCACAGTCTGGGGGTGAAGGGGCCTGGGACCACCCTGACCACCTTCCTCCTCTTCTGTCCCAGTGTGGCCAAGTGCCTGGGAGCCAAGACGGTGGCGGCACGGGCACTGGAGTGCGCCCAGGAGTGCCAAGTCATCTCCCAGGTGGTGGAGGATGCGGAGGCTGTTCGAGCTGTGGAGCTTGGCAGGTCTCAGCCCAGCAGCACAGTCTGGGGGTGAAGGGGCCTGGGACCACCCTGACCACCTTCCTCCTCTTCTGTCCCAGTGTGGCCAAGTGCCTGGGAGCCAAGACGGTGGCGGCACGGGCACTGGAGTGCGCCCAGGAGTGCCAAGTCATCTCCCAGGTGGTGGAGGATGCGGAGGCTGTTCGAGCTGTGGAGCAGTGCCTGGGTGAGCGGGGGCATGGCAGAGGTGACAGGGACATGGCAGGGGTGATAGGGACACTTCTGGGGCTTGGGACTGGCCTGGGCCATGCTGACAGGGATGGAG
>NW_010179971.1:0-2930 GCF_000695765.1 Mesitornis unicolor | reverse complement strand
CCGTGAGTGTTGGGGGTGGGTGGGGCCAGCAGCATCCAGGGGGCCCAGCTGCAGGCTTTGAAGA
Source organism: Mesitornis unicolor (assembly GCF_000695765.1). Taxonomy (NCBI): domain Eukaryota; kingdom Metazoa; phylum Chordata; class Aves; order Mesitornithiformes; family Mesitornithidae; genus Mesitornis; species Mesitornis unicolor. Next base: position 2,866 of record NW_010179971.1, on the reverse strand, counting down.
GCCAGCTGGGGCTGGAGTGATGGCCACACCGAAGAGTGGAACGCCACGGAGCCCTGCTGGCACCCTCTGCTTGCTTTCTTTCCAGAATCACCAAAATAAAGCTCTGCTGCCTGGCAGACACGGGGCCGGACTCTTCTTGTCTGCCCAGCACACAGCATCCATGTAGGGATGGGGAAACTGAGGCACAGGGTCAGCCAAGACCAGGGCTCCCACTGCAAGCAGGGATGGAGCCAAGGCTCTGCCTGTGCAATTGCATGAGGAGCACATGTCCCTCTCTGCCCCCTGACCTGCCAGGCCCCTCCTCTGTGTCCCCCCCACCCTCGGTGCCCCCTCCCTGCTCCTCCCCAGGTTGTTTGTACTGCAGTTCCCTGCTTCAATTAGCAAGTGCTCCCTCCCTGACTAATTACTTTGCTACTGTCTTTATGCATTATTATTCTAATGATTATTAATTATTACAATCTTCTCCCATCCCCACCGCGATCTGCGGTTGGAAGAGAACGCCACACACCCAACTGCTTGTTACGGTGATTTATTGGGAGAGCTCCCCATCTGTGTTTGACACCTGTGAGTGCATTGACATATGTGCGTGTGTGTGCACCCCATGACAGACCCCTCCGTGACCTGCTTTTTCCCCAATCCGACTCATTTTTCCCATTCCTCCCTTTCCTCCAGGCTTCTCAGACCACAGGCACTCCCCCCCCCAAAGCCTTTTCCCTGGGCCAGGCGACTGCGCCCCAAAATACCCTCCCTGCCCTCAGCCTTTCTCCCCTCTCCCAGTACACCCTACCAACCAGGCCAGCCCCCCAGAATGCTTTTTTGAGGCCAAAACCCCATAAATCAAAGCTCTCCTGCTCCATTGTGGGCAATATCTTATGTAAAAAGGAGTTTCCAGGGAGCACCGAAGGCTGGAGAATCCTATTATGAGGCACACTATTAATTATATGGAGTCAGCCCGACCTACTCCAGCCATTTTTTATCCTAGGTCCAAAACCTGATTACTTTCCACCTTCTGCAGACCTTCCCCTCCTGAAGAAAAGAGGGGAAAAGGTCAGAAAAAAAAAATAGCATTGATGTTTGCCCAACAGCTTTTGGAATGAAGTTTATTCCCAGGACTGGCGCTGCTCTGCTGGGGCTCGGAGGGAGCTGGGAGCTCGGCATGGTGTTTCCCAGCACCATCCCATGGGGTTATCACTGGTGGTGCCATGGGCACAGCTGTGGAATTTGGGGTGACTCCCTGAGCACCCCAACAAGAAGCTTTGTCCTTTTTTGCCCTGACAAGGGAGCACCTGGGCTTTGTGTGCCAGCTGAGGGGGATTTGGATGTTCTTGGCAGGGACGTAGGGGTGCAGGTTATCCAGGGCACACTCCATGGGGGTGGACATGGGCCCTGCTGGTGGCGGGGGGGGTCACCTGTGGCACTTGGGCACTGGTGCCTCCTTGGAACTGCTGGGGTGATGGGGACCTGGCACCTCGACTGCAATGGGGACCCTAATCTCAGCTGTGATGCTGTATCCCCACCCTGGGTACAACAGGAACCCCAAACCAGGCTGCCATGGTGACCCCAAACCTGTCTGTGGCTAAGGGCTGGGGTAACCAGCAGGCTGAACCCAGCTGCTCCCTACAAACCCAGCTCTGTCTCCCATGGCCTGTGCTTCCCCCAGCATCATGTCCCTTCTCCCAGTGCCCAGCCACAGGCGGGAGTTTGCAAGACAGGCAAGCCCAGGGCGCAGCATTATACCAGTAATGATAATAATAATATTAGCTGCCAAAGTTCACCCAGGGAATGACCTTGTGCTCCATTTTATAATGCTCAAAATTATGCTAGGAGGGAATTATTTAACAAGTGACCCTGTCCTTGTAAGTAGCACTCATTACCTGATAACACCAACAGTCTAGGAGGGGTGGATCAGAAGAGAGCAGTCAGTTGTGCTCCTGCCTCAGTTCCCCCCCACCCCGTTAAAAGGGGAGAGGGGGCTTTGCTTTGTGGTTAGTGAGGGCTCAGCGTTTCTGTGATGGCTTTGGCTGAGGATTCCTGGGGCTTGGCCTGGCTCATTTGCCACCCTGTTATTAATGCTGGTAATGGTATAGGAAGGATAAATTCCGTCACTTAGCTGAACAGAGAAAATATGCAGAGAAGTGGCTGGCTTTCCATAAATCATTGGTGCTCCGTGCTACAACCAAGCCAGGACTTAAAATTCAGGTCAGGAGAGAGGGACTCTCGTAAGTCAGTGAGGGAAGGTAATTTATTCTGTTTATATCTTTTTACTGCAAGACAAGAGGGTGGGGGGGGAACTCTGCCATGATTTTGCATTTTAAATATTAGTTCAGAGCTGCAGCCTGTCTTGGACTTTATTTTTGTATCTTGGAAAACAAGAAAGGCAAAGAGAGGGGGAAGTGTGGACTGGTGGGGGCAGGGATCCCCCCCTCCTGCCTGCCCCTCTGGGGCAGATGTGGCAAAAGCTGTCGATGGGGGGGACACACGATACCCACTCCCCCCCAGAAAGAAATAATGCACTGGCTTGTCTGCTGGGGGGGAAGGTGCTGACTGGGTAACCCATCACCCTGTCCTCCCCCCCAGTGCTGGAGAGCTGGGGTGATGGGGGGCTGGGGTACTGGATGGGTGATGCAACAGCATCACCTTGTAAGGGTGACCGGGGCACCTGTCCCACCCGGGGGACCCATGGGGACTGCTGGGGGACAGGGTGAGCCAGAGGCAGCAGGGCAGCCCTGGCAGCAGCTCTCATGTCTTATCTCAAAAAAAAAAAAAAGTAAATAAAAATTAAAAAAATATATATAAAATGAAAGGGACCAGGTGACCGAGCAGTAGGTAACTAAAAGTTTTTTTTATTCACATTGAACAACAAAAG
>NW_010179970.1:0-607 GCF_000695765.1 Mesitornis unicolor | reverse complement strand
CCAAGTGCAGGACCCGGCCTTTGGCCATATTTTAGCAGTATTTAATAAATTTACTAAAGAAGAGTTATTTTATGGTGAGAACAACGACGAATATATTTAAGAGCACTTTGTTGACACCGGCGATTCTTTGCTGTGGGAAATCCTCTGGACTGCAGATCACGGATTGAGCTCTTCACTACTGGCTTTTTTGGGGGAAAACACTGATCTGCAACAAAAGGAGTGGGCAGGATGTGAATTCTACGCTAATAATACATCCTTAATATATATTCTATAACATTTTATGCTAATTTTATGCTAATATTATAGTCCTAATATATATTTTATGCTGATTTTATGCTAATATTATATTTTTAATGGCCATTTTATAATATTTGAAGCTTATTTCATGCTAATATTGTCTTTTTAATGGCCACTTTATAATATTTGAAGCTTATTTAATGCTAATATTGTATTTTTAATGGCCATTTTATAATATTTGAAGCTTATTTCATGCTAATTTTATACAACTCCCTAACTACAAGCAGAGAAAGCGCATGTTTTCCCAACGCGGAGGCGTGCTCGATGCATTTCACCTTTTAGGGCTATTATATTTATATATGATAGGGCC
>NW_010179969.1:1088-1756 GCF_000695765.1 Mesitornis unicolor | reverse complement strand
CAGCATGCGGACTTTTGGGTATTCACTGAGCGGGGGGCTGGACGTGGATGGCAACTCCTACCCTGACCTCCTGGTGGGCAGCTTGGCCGAAAAGGTGGTCCTGCTTAGGTAAAGGGGTGGGCATCCCCCCTCACACACCCCCAGGACCGGTCTGTGCCCAGCACCAGGGGTCTTAGGTCCCCCCATCTCCACCCAGGGCTCGCCCCGTCATCAACATTTTGGACAAGACCTTCACGGTGACCCCCAGCAAGGTGGACCCTGCCCGCTGCACCCCCGAGTCATGGTGAGACCCCCTCCTGCGGTGCTGTTTGAGACATGGGGGTGTCACGGCCATGGGCCCCTTTTGTACCCCCCCAGCATCACGGTGACCGTTTGCTTTGCCTACAACCAGAGCGCTGGGGACCCCAAGTACAAGGAGAAGATCAGTGAGTGCTGGGGGGGTGTGGGGATGTGTTTTGGGGTGGGGGCACACATCCACAAGCACATTTGGAGATGCACACATGTGTACGTAGGGGTTACGTGTGCGCATGGGGTTGTTTTGGAAGCACACACGTGTGTGTGACCCCCACGTTGCTGTCCCCCTGCTCTCCCGCAGCCCTGGAGTACACCCTGGAGGCTGACAAGGACCGGCACCCCCCTAGGGTCAGATTTTTGGGGACCCACTCTGC
>NW_010179969.1:458-1001 GCF_000695765.1 Mesitornis unicolor | reverse complement strand
CTGCGGCTGGTGGGTGCACGTGTGTGTGTGTGTGTGTGTGTGTGTGCGCACATATAAATTGCATTGCACATGGAGATGGGGGGGGGTGGTGGGCTGCAGGGGGTCTTGGGAGCAATAGGGCCAGGAAAAGAGGTGGAAATCCATCCCTCCATCCCTCATCCATCCCTCCATCCCTCATCCATCCCTCCATCCCATGATGAATCTGTGGGGTCTCAGCAGGAGCTGGTACCCTGGATGTGGCCGGGCTGGAGGCAAGGGGGGGTCCAGGGATTTGGGGTTTTGCCATGACATTCTGCCACCCCGCAGGACAACATTCGGGACAAGCTGCACCCCATCGTGCTCTCCATGAACTACTCGCTGGTGGAGAAGCCCAGGACCTTCCAGTTGGGTCCTCAGTCCCTCGACGCCTTCCCCATCCTCAACCAGGACCAGTCCCACCAGAACGAAACCAAGGTACTGGGGCAGAAACGGAGATGTGAGGCTGCGAACACCCCAGTATTTGGGATGGGGGAACACTCATGGACGTCCCTGTCCCCCCCAGAT
>NW_010179969.1:0-341 GCF_000695765.1 Mesitornis unicolor | reverse complement strand
CAGGGTGGGTTCTCCATCCGTGCCCCCGTGTGCTGAGCGGGGCCGGTCTCTGCGCAGGCTGAACGGGACGCAGGTGCTGCAGTACAGCCGGGACGTGAGGAAGCTGTACCTCAGCGTCAACGTCACCAACGTCCCCACCACCCCCGCCAACGGGGAGGACGCCCACGAGGCCCTGCTCAACGTCACCTTCCCCGCCAGCCTGCTGCCCTCCTCCGTCCGCCCGGTACGCGACGGCGGCCCCCTCCCCGCCCGGGGTGGGCTTTGCCAGGACCATCCCCTTCACCTTCCTCTTCCTCTTCCCCTTCCCTTTCCCCATCCTCTTCCCCTTCCCTTGCCTCTTT
>NW_010179968.1:0-957 GCF_000695765.1 Mesitornis unicolor | reverse complement strand
TCTTCCCTGCCCAACTCTCCAGCCTGTCCACTGCTTTCTCCACTTTTTGGCTGAGTAACTTAAGTGCCTGAAGTATCAATCCAAATTCAAATGGTCAGATACATTTGGGATTCCTTTTCTGAGGGAGCTGTATTTCAGAACTTTCAGAGACCCCTTCTCTGCCATCATACTATATTCAGAAAAAAAAAGGGGGTACAACTTTTGCGTGTGAAAGATAAAACAGAATTTACCAGAATGAATTAGCAGCACAGTAAAGGAAGTCCATTCATCGCCATACAGCTCTTCCAAGTACTGAAGAGCATGAAGTGTTGATCCACCATTTCCTAAATAAAAAAACATGTTATTATCTGCTGAAAAGAGCACCATTAATACCTGCACTGACACGTGGAATGTACTGGGTCCTGGTGCTCCTGTATTCTATAGGATACACTTAGAATAGCCATAGAGCATCGTACCTCACTCAAAACCACCAGGACAGAGCCCCAGATATTACAACAGCAAAAATCCACCTGCATGAAGCCCAAAAGGTGGCCAACCCACTGTGCTGTCAGCTTCACAACTGAACCAAACCCCCACACTCTTTAATGGTGTTACAGTCTACATTGGTGCTTTAATTGATACTTCCGACTTCTGCAGCGGTTTGGAGCCCTTTCATTGCAGGAGACAGATGGCTGTCACAGCCCAGTGCCTGCTCCCGCCTGACTGAAAACGGGCATAAGCACATTCTGTAACTGTATTAAATGAACGCACGGTAACCAGGCTGTACAGCAGCCCCGCGCCGCCCGCTCCATGTCCCGCACCCACGGCCGCTCCGCCAGAGCCACGGAGCGCCTCGGCCCGGTCCCGCTCCCCGTCCCGGGCTGTCCCCAGGCGCCCACCGATTTTGTGTCCGGGCGGGTCCGCCAACGCCAGGTACCGAGCGCCCAGCGGCAGCTCCTTTCTGCTCAGCTTCTGGGC
>NW_010179967.1:0-950 GCF_000695765.1 Mesitornis unicolor | reverse complement strand
CCTTTCCAGCCCCTCCTGCACCTCCCCGTTGCGTGGCTGCCCCTGAACTTGGTCTCTGACCACAGCTCCCCTGCTCCCAGTGCTTCTCCTCGCTGACATCTCCTCTCCCCGCAGTTGTTCCCGGCCGTGCTGCGCGCCATGAAGGGCCGAGCAGCCCGGCACTGCCTGACCCAGGAGCTGAACCTCCACGTGCAGCAGAACCGGGCGGTGCTGGATCACCAGCAGTTCGACTTCATCATCCGCATGATGAACTGCTGCCTGCAGGTAGGGACGGCTGGGGACTCCTCTTGGGAAGGAGCTCGTCTCCCTGCCTGGGTTTGGGCAGTTCTTGTGTCACCCAGTGAGCCCTCTCCATCCGGGGAGGGGAACTGGGACAAGGAAAGGAGATCTGTGGGTCAGAATAGAAACAGATTTAATGAAATCCTAATAATAAAGGGCTATAATAGTATTAATATAAAGTACACAGTGTTAGCTGAGATAGTGGGTGAGTACAACGATGGGTGAGACCCTCCAGGGATCACAACCATTGAGGAGAAAGGGCTGTCCCCCCAATCTCTCCAATTTATAGTGAGCGTGACAACTATGGGATGCAATAGGTTTTGTTATCCAGGTTGTGGTCAGTTTGGGGTCAGCTGCCCTGGGTTTCCGCTCCCCGCAGCCTCAGCACGTGGTGAACTCCAGACCTTGGTCACCCCACACCAGTACTGACCAAAAACTGCACCAAAGCATCAAACCACCTCATTCCCACTGCAAACCAGTGCTGAATTCTTTTAGAAATGCGCTTTTCCTGAATAGAAAACCGGTTTGAGGGTTCTACCTCCATAAAGCAGGAGAATCCCCTTGTGGGGACGGCCGGGTGCGGGTCTGGGGGTCTGGGTTCGAGTGAATCCTCCCGTAACGCCGCTCTCCTCCCCAGGACTGCACGGCCATGGACGAGCACGGGATCGCAG
>NW_010179966.1:0-654 GCF_000695765.1 Mesitornis unicolor | reverse complement strand
CCCCCCGTTGCCCAACTCGCCGCTTCCTTCCCCCTTCCCGGCAGCTCCCGCCTCCTCCGTCACTTCCGGTCCCCTCACCACCGCGGGGAGCCCCCCTTGACTCACCCGGTTTCACAACCCCAAACCCAAACCGCATCCTCTCACCCCCCCTTTCCCCGGGCTGGAGCATCCGGATGCTGTAATCCCCAAATTTGTACCAATTCGGGTGTCCAAAAGTCTCGAAATTCACTCAACCTCCCCCCCCGTGGACCCAAAAAAACGAGACCCGGTTTGGTGCAGGTGATGCTCCAGGTCCCGTCCCGTCCCCTCACCCAGTCCCAAAATTAAGCAGCGTGTAAACGGGAAATTAGTGGGGAAAATCGAATGGGGAAAGAAGACGGAGCAGCCGCGGGGTGGGGGGAGGATTTGGGGAAGTTTCCCCCTGTGCTCGGGGGGTCCATGGCCTGCGGCAGCGAGGAGGAGGAGGATGAAGGGTCTCTGCTCATGGGGTCTCCGTTGTAGTGACCCCTCCGAGGGGCAGACACGGCCGTTTGGGCTGAAATAGGGGAAAATAAACACCCCGAAAGCCCCCAGCCCTGAAACGACACGGCCAGGGGCTTGTGGAGCAGGGGGCTGGGGGAGCTGGGATGCTTTTGGGGGATGCTGGGGGTCCCA
>NW_010179965.1:19192-30728 GCF_000695765.1 Mesitornis unicolor | reverse complement strand
TAATATTACTGATATTATTTTATATTAATATTAAGTAGCTTATAGTTAATATTAAGTAGCTTATAGTTAGTCTTACAACACTGTGGCTTATAACAAATTGTTATTTACAAACCTGGTTGGGACTATTTCAATGAAAAAAGCTTTAATAATATTGATGTGAACTGAAGAAATAGGAAAGAGACTCCTATGTAGGCAACATGTTTGTTTCTTGTTGCAGCCATGCTTCCTCTCCCCTATGCCCAAGTTTTGATGCAGGTAAAGTGAAGGGAGGAGCATGCTGTTTCCCTGAAATGCTGGGAGGCAGCTGGCTGTGTAGCTGGAGAGATATTGTGTTCTCTCTCACTTTTGCTTGAGGAGATCTCAATTTCTGTTCTGTCCTTCAAGTTGCTGAAGACAGATTAATAATGAAATTGAGATTTGATTTTCCTGCAATTTTTGCAAAACTTGCAAATGAGAATTTTCTATAGAAAGCCACCACAAGATGTAATTTTTAAGAACATTTTTATTGGCTCTACTTTTCAGAGATAGAGACGAGCTCTTGCTAGAGGTATGTTTAAAATATTTAGCAAGCAGATGTGAACATACTCCATTCCACCTTTGGTGCAATCCAGGTAGCTGTGATAAGCACAGTACAGTACACAAAATAACAAATCCTGCCAACAGGCAGATCGTGAATTTAGCACTCTCCTACCATACCTGTGCAGTTCTTTGGCAGTCCTGAGAGTGGATAGAGTGGGTTGATGCGTGCCTGTAAAATACCACATGAATATGGAAACTCCTTGTCCCCTACAAAGGTCTGGGATCTGGAAAAGAATAATGAAACAAACTAGATTACAGCTAAATGATTATTCATTTCAGGAAAGATATGCCAGAATTATCTTAAACTAATTACATTTAATTGAGTCATGACAAAATACAACAGCATTTATAATGGACAAGTCCTATTTATTTCTGTCTAGACATTCAAAGCATGGTTTTGCAGAGTAATGATCTTTTGTTTTGGCAGAAACCCTTAAAGACATAAGCATATGAGAAAGTTTTATTTGAATTCTTAAGGACTGTCAATGTCAAATAACTTTCTCTGGGGGATTTTTAAATTGTTACATTTAAAATGAAAAAAAAAGACTTTTCATTAAGTATTCAAGACACTATTTGGCATTGAACTATTGAAATTACCCAAAGAGCATAAAAAATGCCAATTAATTGCAAAGGGCGAGAATTTCCAGAGAGACTAGGAACATGAAACCTGATGCTACAAGTGAAATTTCTGAGACTTTTGGGATAAAGCTGTGAGTTTCTCTTTCAGAAATTCAGGAAATGCTGTATACTTAGAACCTTTTCCTTTGTAATGAAAACGTTTCTAACAGAGAGAGGGAGAGGAGGCGCTCCATCCTTTAATAATGATGATGCAGGGAGGGAATTCACATTGCTACTCTTTCTGTCTGTCATCTGAATTGCTACTGAACAGATAATAATGAACACTGGATACATTTTTTTCTGGATTAGTCCTTTCACTTGGCCACCAATCTCAAACTCCCTGTTAATTTCATAATCACGTTCATAATTGGTGGGTTGGACCAATTTCTGTTTGTAGATATGCTTATGTGACAACTGCTCACAGCGTTGGAAATCTATAATAGTGTCCAAATACAGAGTCTGTCTGTTTGTTTGTCATATCATGATGGAGCTATTTTTTTTATGGGTGCATTGCTAAGATTTCTTTAAAAACATAAATATTTTGAGAGATCTGATTAAAATTATTGCCTGTAAATTGCAGGCAGTCACTGGTTTGTTTTGCCTCTGCTTTTCAGCCTCTTGTATTATTCACCCAGTCCAACTTTAGCTTTGGCTGCTAGTTAAATCATCCCCAGCTTTGACACAGAGCCTTTTCTTCTGCAACAGATTGTAGCCTTTCTTTATCTCTGAGCCTCGTAAGGCCACCAAAGAGATCATAATTTTTTCATACCTGGCCTATAGTAACTTTATAATATAATCTACTATTCATTCTAATACTCATTAAGCTCAGAAACTGTTTTTGAGTCTTATTATAAGATGGCTTGTAAAATGAAATATAATTAACTTGAACTGTGTTTCTTCATTTGTTACTCTTACTCATAAAAAAACTATCAACTTTTTAAACCCATGCTGGTTAATATTTCTCATGTAATAGTCAGATATGAAAGTAAGTCTAAAATGAAAAAAAAATGAAGCTTTGAATTGATGAGCTTGAAATTTATGATGATTTCTTATCTGGTAAACTAAACTGAGCTACTTGATTTGTAGTCCATGAGGAATCAACAAGGGGAGAAAAAAGATCTAGATATGCATAAAAGAGGATCAGCTTTATTAGGAAAGGCAGAAATTATTTTGTAGTTGAGTCTCAAGTAATCTGGATAGGCTTAATAAAAGCTTCTTTAAATGATGGAATAAGTATGTATTAATATATGCTGACATCTATAAGGAAAGATCTCTTAAATATGACATGTAGAATAATCTGTATTCATAGTCATTGTGTGTCATAAAAGTTTTTAAAAGAAATACTAGCTAAAGTGCTAAAATGATCTAAAATGCAGACAAGGTTGTAATATATTATTGGCTTTGCTGCAGACCAATCCAGAGATAAGTAATCTATTAAGACTTCTGAATATTTTCATATTTAATCTTGATATATCACCACTTTGAGCACTAGCTTGCTGCTACTGTCTGTATCAGTGATGGAAGATTTATTACCTATGTTAACAGTGTTAAAAGACTTTTGGAAATTTTTCTTAAGATGCTGTGTGAATCTCAAAACTGCTACTATGTCATAACTGGATTAAGACATAGTAGCTTTTTTAAAGGCGTTAGTATTTTGACTATCAAGAAATATCTACAGTTTAACAAAGTGCTGTTTTTGTATTTGCAGACACAACCTTTGCTTGCCTCAATATTTCTTTTTTTTCCACAGGGCACAATACAGAACTATGATAGCAACCGGAGGAGTCATAACAGGACTGGCTGCCTTAAAAAGGCAAGACTCTGCCAGATCTCAGCAACATTTAAATCTTGCCACAGCTCCAGCTTCTGAGGAGAAGAAACCAGTTAGACGCCGGCCCAGGGCAGATGTGGTAATTGTCAGGGGCAAAATCCGTCTCTATTCTCCATCAGGATTCTTCCTTGTTTTGGGAGTGCTTATCGCATTCTTGGGCATTGCAATGGCCATCCTTGGGTACTGGCCCCAAAAGGAACAGCTTTTAGGATCCGAAGGTAATCTATCTGTAAACGAAACCCAGGTCCTGAGAAGCCAAGGAAGCCTTTTACTTCGTTTCTTTGAACAACATGTGCACTCGGATAAGATGAAAATGCTGGGCCCTTTTACTATGGGCATCGGAATCTTCATTTTTATTTGTGCAAATGCCATTCTGCATGAAAACCGTGACAAAGAAACAAAAATCATACACATGAGAGACATATACTCCACTGTAATAGACATCCACACCCTCAGGATCAAGGGACAAAAGCAGCCGTGTGGTGCCTTCACTGACTTATTAGGGGAAGGAGAACTCAGGCACAGTGGGAGCTCATGTGCATCACGGCTGGCTGCAAACACAGTTGCACCTTTCTCTGGCTTCAAGAGTAATTTTAGAATGGATAGTTCTGCCGAAGAAGATGACGTTACTCTAAATGAAGACAGGGCCACAGGTAGCCTCCTGCCACCTCTGCTGACTGAGCAATCCGGTTCAGTCTTTGGACTTTACCCTCACTCCAGCAAGGCTTCAGATGACAAAAGCACTAGCTCTATAAAGTGTGAAACAAAATCCATTGTATCATCTTCCATTAGTGCTTTCACACTGCCTGTAATTAAACTGAATAACTGCGTTATTGATGAGCCCAGTATAGACAACATAACTGAGGACTCAGAGATCACCAGGAGTCGGTCTAGAAATCTGTCGATGGATTCTCTGGCCATTCCATTGACTGATACCAATGAATCCTTCAGACCGGCCACTGCCATGCTGCCACGCCACAATTCATTTGTGGACACTCCATCTGATCAGTTCAAATCTTCTATGACTCTTGGACCAAGCACAGGAAAGCTTTTATCTCCTGGCGCTGCCAGGACACAGTTTGGGTCCAACACATCTTTGCATCTTCTGTCTTCACATTCGAAGTCCCTGGACTTGGACAGGGGTCCATCTACGCTTACTGTCCAAGCTGAACAAAGGAAACACCCCAGCTGGCCCAGGCTGGACCGGAGCAACAGCAAAGGTTATATGAAACTAGAAAACAAAGAGGACCCCATGGACAGGTTACTTGTGCCACAAGCAGCCGTCAAGAAAGACTTTACTAATAAGGAAAAGCTTCTTATGATATCAAGATCTCACAATAATTTGAGTTTTGAACATGATGAGTTTTTGAGTAACAACCTGAAGCGAGGAACGTCTGAAACAAGATTTTAATATTTAAATTGCAATTTAGAAGATGTCATACAGTATTTTAAAAAAAAAACATTTTGACAAGTGTTTCCTTTTCAGTGAGACTAGTACAAGCCTGTTTTTAACCAAATGCTTAATAGCCCATTAAAATTGGCTTGTGTGAACAGAGATTTTCATCTTTGTAATGCCAAGAGTTTTTTTGTCTTAGTAACGTACAGCTGCAATACTGTATATTATCATTGCTCAGAGAATTTTGGTACGACCAATTCAAATTTTTCCCAAGTCATTATTTCTTTTGTTCTATATAAGCATGTTACTTTTTATCAATTTGACTCCAGAAGCCTGCATTAGGAAAAAAAAGAGCTCCATTTACCTATAAGTTCTGTTTATTTAATGACTGCAAGAGTCCGAAAATGGTGCTTGCAGTCTGGAATGGGAAGTGAGCAGGACACATACTGGAATTATCAAATCCAGGCCTTTGTCCTAGGTGTTGTCTTTCACACACAGTCCATCTCGGTAACTGCAGTCTTGCCATTGTCATTGTGAGAAACTTGTTTACATATTGGGGTGGGTGGATAGACAAGAGTGGTTATAATTAAAACAATTTTTGTGAATTCATTGTAATTGGTCGAGTTGAATACCAGTGTTGTGAATTATTAACTATGCTTTTTACAATAATCTTTCTACAGCCATTGTAATTTAATCCAGTAATTCCAGGAAAACATATATAAAGTAAGAATTCTGAAAATTCCTCTGGGATTGGTTCTTTAAACATCTTTGATTGGCAGTAGCTTTAAAGTTAAAATATACAGATTCTAATTAAAATCATAGGAACATGATGAATACCAACAGGATTTTAGAAACAATTTATAAGAAGATGATATTGTGTCATGAATCTGAAGAGAATCATGGAATATGAATATATTGCCTCTCATTACAATAGCAAGAAGCTAAATAACTAGATCTCTATGTTCAATATACTGATACGAAGCATAAAATTCAATATTTATACTAACATAGTATGAAAGACCCTTGCCTAAATTATAATTTATGTATTTCACATAATTATTGGCATGATGGTTCACTAGAGGCTTAGCTGTGGTAATTTGCATTACATTACAAGATTTTGCAAAAGGAAGTGACATTTAAAACAATGTTTTTCTCTGCAAAGCAGGCTTCACAGTTGACGGTTGTAGGCTATTGCTAAAGAAAATGAGAATTTGTGCATACCAGAACGCTTTCATATATTTCATTAAGGTATTTAGGCCGTGATCCTGCCATGACAGCCATGCTAGAGAGTGTCACTTCAAGTTGCAAGGCTCACCTAACAGGATGTTGGTCTTAATTGATCATTTTTGATACATTCACTTAACCTAAAATACTCAGGAATTATTTTTAATGGCTTTTCCCAAAAAAGAATACAACCTGCTAAAATGTTGTTGTTCTTCAATTACTTTGATTAGTAAATATCAAAGAAGAAAATACCCTCTCTTTGTTTTTAATATTCAGCTCCATATTTCAACTGCGTGATGTTTATGTATCAGGAACTTTACTTGCTCAGTGAATTGAGGCATAGTGTTAACTGTTAGAACCTCAAGCCTATATATTGTAACAGAGTTGGCTAAATATTTTGCTATGAAGCTTTTAATAACTTTCTGGTTTGTGTTCTTAAGACATTTGCTATTTTTTTGAAATAAAATAAAATGTCTATCTACATATATCCATTTTTAAGACCTGTTTTTCCTCTGTGATCTCGAATCTTCCATATCAAAGTATAATTAGGTATTATAACATTGTATTTAACATTGTGCTTAATATGTTAGCCTGCCAGTACATATTTGGCTATGATTAATTGATTTCAGTGACATCTCTACACATGTAAAGGCTGAATACTTTTTTCATGTAGAGTGAAAAAGTATTCAAAGTGGTTTTGATATAAGGATATTTTGCATAAAAAGAACATCTTGTTCATTTTAGTTTGACGGTAAGTTTTCTTATAAAAATGGAAACCACTATTAAAGACATGAATGATGTATGCCTTTATTTCCTTAATAGCTACATTAAATCATAGCTTAAAAGACTGGTTTTTGAGTACTATCATATGTGGGAATAATAGTCCTATTGTAAGTATATTATGGCACCAGCTTAATTAGTTAATTAACATGGATACCTAGTACTGAAAAATGTGCTCACTTTGGAAGAAATTACCCACTTGGGAGACTAAGGTAAAGCTACTGACTTAAAGCAAGAAATCAATAGCACTATACAAAGAAACTCCATGGTTGACTGCCCACTGCAAAAATCTTCCCTAATTACTCCAAAATGGAATATTTCATTTAGATAATCACAGGTCAGTTGAGGTTTAAAGAGACTTCTGGAGGTCATCTTGTCCAACTTCCCTGCTCAAGCAGCGTCACCTAGAGCTGGTTGCCCAGGACTGTGTCCGGATAACTTCTGCATAACCCTGAGGATGGAGACTCCACAACATCCCTGGGTGACCTGTCCCAGTACTTGGTCACTCTCACAGTAAAAAGAGTGTTATCTGAGGTCCAGAGGAACCCTCCTATGTTGGCATGTGCTTTCTCAGCAGCAAAACAAGGATAGAACATATACTAAAGCAAAAGGACTTTGGCGTGATGTTACCCATCTCGATGGCTTCTCTAAGCCTTGGGCTGTGTCACGGATGGAAAGGCGAGCTGGCACCACCAGTCTGGTTTTGAAAGAAAGTGGAATTTAGTGTTGTAACTGAGCAGTATTTGTGAGACTGCCAGTTTTGTAGGTAGGCATCTATATCTGTCCCATCTCATATGTTAGGTAAATATATATTTTATTTTTTTTTTTTTGCAACTGTATCAGAGGTGCCTTTCTCAGACCTGGAGCTGATTTTACTTATCCTTAAAATACAGCATTACCAGTCCTTTAGTTTCTGCTGAGTGAAATTTGGGAAATAGTTTTAACCTACAGTAGCAGTTTTCTCTCTGGAAAGCTTTTCAGACAGCTTAGACTTCCTGGATTGCTTTAATCTTATGCTCTGAAGTTCTTTATGAGTCTTTTTTTGACCCTTTCCAGGAACTTGTGCCTTTGTCTTCCTGGCACTACTTCCTTTTTTGTTAGTTTTCCTACCAATGTGGCATTATGATGAACAAGTAGAAATCTTTTAGTGAGACTGTGTGCATGTGTATATCAGAATGCAAATGGAATAAATGTTCTATTATAATGTAGGAGTGCTTCAATTAGTATGAATTAGCTACTCAAGGGGAAGTTCATGTCCTTTGTTTAAACCTTTTCAAATTAGACTCAGGAGCAAATTAATTTAAGTTATCACATGTTTAACTTTCAGGTCTCATTTATTAACTTTTTCATCAATATTCTGTGTACAGCAATGTTGAGTTGTTTTGTATTTTAGGACTCGGTGACTGGAATATTTTATGCATTCAGCAAAGCCCAGTTTTTAACAGTATTACTTGTCTGAGTGACAGCTGGCAGAATTACAACCCTGAGTCTAGTAAAAAAATGGTAGCCGGATAGTTACTTTTATTTTAGAATAGTTTGTTGAAATATAAGAACACCCTGCATTAAACAAAAAAACAGTGTGTAATCTGTTGTCTTGGTTCTAATTCAGGTAGATAATGCTTTAGATGAGAGTAATTTACAGTCACTGCAGATTGTCCATCAGAAGAATCATAAACCCATTGTTTTATCAGTTTTTATTCCAGCTACTGTAATTATTCAGGAGGGCATTCACAGAAACATCTAATCCATTTCTGAATCCCACTGTCCCCTTCAGTTTACTAATAATGGTTTTGAAACAACTGCAGATTAATTATGAGTTGCCCATAAATATATTTCCCTTATCAGTTTGAAATTCTTATCAGCATTCTTAATTTCATTGCAAAAGCCAACTGCTCTCCTATTAAAAAAATAACCCAGGAATAACATGATATCTATTGTAAATATACTGATATTTCTGGGGGGTTGTTTTTCATATTTCTAAACAAATTAATCACACTAATTGCTCAGAGTTATCCTGTGATTCACTGTGTAGCTAGTTTAGCACTTAGATCTTTTTGGTTTTGATCTCAGAGTAGGTTCCTAATTTGTAGGCACACTATATTTGTTTTGGCCTCTAATTATGTTTTTTTCACTTTTAATATTAAATCTGATTTCATTCCGGCCCATTAAGACAATTCCATTTTCCTTCTGATCTCTTTCGCATTGATAATATTTATGCACTCAGGCGATGTGGGCAGCCAGTGAGGACCAACAAGAGCAGGTCTGTGCTTGGTGCCAAGGACCTGTTGTCCATAGTGGTTGCATTTCAGAAGGTTTCATTTCCTTGACTAGCTCCCACCTGGGTTCCAGTTGGACTGGAACATGTTATATGCTCCTGAAGGACATCTCCCTGTTTATTTTCCTCTGAAAGGAGTTGAATGCGTGCTATGAGATTGCTTTTTGACATGAGCTGAACTGTGGTAAATGAGGCCGACTCAGAGATTTGTTTCAAAGGAACACTACTGACCTAGAAAAAACTGTTAGTTTAGCCAAACCCTTAGTGAATTCTGAGAATTACATCAGCAGAAATGTAATTTTTTCTTAAATTAATGCCATTTGATAATGTCCTTTGAACATTCCCTGTCAGATCCTTGGAAAAACTCCACTGATTACCTCCCTGAAGCCTTATATATCCCCTACCAGGCCAACTTGTCACTCCCTCATTTGATGGTTAGTACTCAGCCTATTTTTCCTCCTAATTCTCTTCTCCAGTTTAGCTAATAATTTTATATGTGATACTGTATGAAATGCTTTGCTAAAGTCAGAGCCAATGAGATATACTGCATATTTTCCTTTAAAAATTATTCTTTCAAAAAGAGATACCAGTTTAGTGTGGTATGATCTATCTTTGGCACATCTGCTCAGCATCTTACCCTATTTCCTATTTTCATTCCTGTCTTCAATTCCTTGATTTTTTTTTTTCCCTGAAATTTTCTGCTATCCAGATCATAGTAGCAGGCTTGAGAGTAGACAGAAAACTTCTTTTCTTCTTTATGCCATTTCATAAATAACATGTAAAAGATTACTACTTTTAATACAAATTGCTTTCCATCTGTCTGTCAGTTCAGTTAATGTACTGAAATTCCTTGCTATGCTGTGTTTCATGTGCCAATTTTTATAGGCTGCTGTAACAGAGATTATGTGCCCCTGCACTGTGAGAGCATTCAGGGCTTGGATTTAGCTTTCTTACAGGTGAGGATTTACACAGCTTCCATTTTCACACTTTTTTATATTTTCCACACTTTTGTATCTCCCATTTCCAGATCTTTTCTCCTACTAGTCACCTTACCTTTCCCCCTTTTCCAATACAGTTAACCTAGCTGAGGAATGAGGCAAAGTATTCACTTAGTGTATAGGCTTAATCTGGAATGAACCTGTCATTTTTAGTGGTTTTGGAGGGTTCACGCTTCGCAGAGTGTTCCCACCACTGCTATGCTTGTGGGTGTTTTTGGTTTCAGTTTGGTGAGGCTGTCATTAATCCAGCTGGGTCTCAAATTACCTCCAGAACCTTCCCACAATCGAGGTGCATGTTTGTGTGCAGTTAAAAAAACCCCTCTGTGTTACCTGGGAGTCCAGTCACCAGCCTTCCTGCCTGGCTGATTTCAATAAGTACTTTTATTCTGAAATTATCAAAATTCGTTCAGCTGAAATGAACACTTTACCTGGAGTCCCACTGTAGTTTATCCTTTTTGTTTAAAGTTAGTTGGATCAGCTCATGAGTGCTTCAGTTTATAGGAGCATCTTGTCTATGGCACACGCAGTGCTTAACAAAAGCTGGTTGGTATTTGCTGCAGCGATTGTTTGTGGTAGACATCTGCTGGCTCTTCTGTCGAGGGACAGCTCTGCTCAGTTGTCACAACCGCCATTTGTTCACAGTCTTTTTTGGGCAATACTACATTTTCTACAAGGCAAAAATAAAAATTCAAGGTAAAGACAATATCTAACTTGGTTAGCAATGATTAATATACTTATGCATTTTAATTCAGTTGTAACAGGGAAAACTGTTCCTGTGCCTTCTAGCTACTTATCTTGACTGTCTGGATGTCTTAAATATTTGTGCAGTACAATTCTGAAATCGGTGACCTAAAACTGAGTATGCAAGCTGAGAGTATTATGTTATTATGTGGACTTAATGAAATAGGTTTAATGAATTATAATATTTTCAGTATTGACCTCTGTAGGTTCCTTAGTATAGCTGCAAAATTTCATTTTTTACTCTGACTGTTGAACATACATTTCTGCTGAGCTGTGTTCACTGAGATGCACCTTGCTTTTCTGTGCAAGTGCAGTTAGTTTTGAAATGTACACCATCCAGAAGCACTTCACATAACTCTTTCTGGGTTGTGTTTCTTAGCATTTTTTTCAGAAATAATTATCAGTTTAGGCATGTTCTGTTCTATCTTGAAGGAATGTTGCTCCAATTTATAGTGATATTACTGTCTTACTGCAGTCACTAGTTTTTCAAGGATCTCAATGTATTCAAATAAAAATATGTGAATGAAGAATATGGAGAAGATCAACTATTATCACACAGAGGCTATAATATAGTCGAACTCATTTTGCATCTGTAGAGAATTCATTATCATTTTAACAGACAGGAAGCATTCTGACAGACAATGTGAGTATACTGTAATATCTCCAGCAAACAAGTGTTCTTTATTATCTCTTTATGGGGGCTAGGAAGAGGCTTAGACTTATAACTTAACTAAATGGCAGTACCCTGTGATTCTTGTGTAGAGGAGACAGGTGAATATAATAGATTAGGAAATTTTAGGATTTAATAAAGCAGACATTATATTCTCATGAAACCATACTTTCTAAATCTGTATGCCTTATAACTAACACTGAAATGGAGGACTTTTGCTTATTGTCATAGAAAACCATCCTGATTATTCTTCTAAGGAAGAAAATACATCTGTTTCTTGTCCACTGACTTTTTGAATGAATATTTTTATTCTTATTACCCTGATATCTATCTTACTGCTATCTAGACCATAAGTTTTGCAAACTTTTCTTGCCTTTCCTATTTTACTTTGCATTTTCCTTTTTGCTGGTAGGGCAGGTGAGGG
>NW_010179965.1:17840-18980 GCF_000695765.1 Mesitornis unicolor | reverse complement strand
TTTCCTGCATGAAAACAAACTCAGCAAAACCAGCTACAGCAGCAACAACTCATTGCAGCAGACAACCAGCAGTAGCAGACAGTAGTTTTCAGCTGGATCAGAATGTCTGTATTTACTCTTGTCGTCTTTCTAGCATCCAGTTTCTTAGTGATTGTCCATGAATGGGCACACCATTTGCAGAAATCAAAATGCATTCCTGAAAAAAGAGAACAAAATTTACTTGATAGGTATTATTGGTAGGTCATGTATCCAGCCTCTGTTCTGTTGCTAAGGGTAGGCATGGGTGCTTCTTAATGATTGATGAGTGTGTGTAATAGTCGGTTCCTTTCTCCTCTGATATCTGTAGATCTTAATTAGTTAATGTTATAAGTAGCTTTCCAAAGCTAAGGCAGAAAAATAAATATACCCCTGACCTCTTCTATGTCTTACTGATTTCCAGAACAGATTGAAAGGTTTATTTTTTGAATTAAATTATTTCATTTGAATCATATGCTAAATCATACACATATGAATTTTACACACACACATATATGTAGATACAGCATTTTTTATTGGATCTGGAAGCTGATCTACTTCAGAGTATGCTACTTCAGAGAATTCTGCTTTTGTTGCTCAGCAGAGGTAAACAGCGTGGTGCAAAGGGGGTGGGGAGAGGAAGATGCGTGTGTCCAAAACACTGGGCTGCCTTCATCCATTCTTACATCAGTGGAAGTAAGTGCAATATAAATCATTAAAGCAAAGACTTAGAAAAGTGAGAAAATTATTAATGAGATTAAAGAGCCATAAAAATGAGGCTATCCCAAGTCACAGTCTGGGAGGATGCAGGCTAATACATCACCAAATTGAGTCTTGAAGGATTCAGGCTACCACATTATAAAATTATCTGGGTTTGTTGGTTTGTTTGTTTTAAATGCAGTATCTCTGATTTTATCATTGTTGGAGAACTCCATTAAAAGTAAAAGATTAGGTCATTGACTCAAAGAGAGATCTGTTGCTGGCAGTGGCCTTGGACAGTCCATTGCAAGCATACTTCTGTTATCACATACTATTAGCAGAAAGCAAAAAAAATCTTAAGAAGATCTGACCTTAATATGTAGTATAAAGCATCATTAAGATACATGTTTCCACATTACTGATGAG
>NW_010179965.1:0-17809 GCF_000695765.1 Mesitornis unicolor | reverse complement strand
TCTTTCCTTTTGCCGTCCTGGAACTGAAACTTGTGTCTGACTCAAAACTGGTAAGGGCTACAGGACTCTACAACACACGTCTGTATCCTCTTTGAGGCACGTCTCTGAGAAGGTCAGGGGCTGAGACTCCTTGCAGAGTTAAATCTTAACATAAACAGTAAATTCTGTGCAACTGCATACCTTTTCTAATTTCTCCTCTTCCTTTCCCTGCCATCAGGAATGCATTTCACATATTGCATAAAGAAACTCTGTGTATTTTCAGATATGCTGATACCAGTTTTTGCCAGCATATTTAGCCTTTGGCAGCTTGAAAGGCATTTAAATGCACCCTTATTTGTAACATTACAATGACTTGCAACATAAAGATTGGAATTTATGTAAGAAACAGCCACATAAGCTTCAGGCATAGTCCTTGCTTTCAAATGTGATCTGCAGATGAAAAGCACCAGGTACGGACAAGGTATGAACTTCACCCAAAGCAGGCCAAGTAGGTGGCTTGAAAAACTCTGACATACAACATACAAGCCTGTGTCATGGCTATAAACCTGGTCTGGGGAAAAAAAACCCTGATTCTCACTGAACTGGACAAATAATTAATTCATGATAGCTAACCTTATTTGCAAGGGTATTATTCACATTTGCTTTTGGTAATATCAAAGCTTAATATTACTTTCACCACAAGTGCCAGGGTAAGCAATGCACACCTACTACTTGTGGCAAACACAGACATAGATTATGACCGCAGTCCAGCTGAATTTAATTTTCAAATTAGTATCTACAGAAAAGAAAAACTACCTCTCATTCAGTTTAGACTTCTTCATGTTATCTATCCAAATAAAGCTTTCGTATTTCAGAAAATAAAGATTCAGCATAAACAGACACGTGCAATAGGAGAAAAAAGGAGTTGTGTTATTTAACATGTGAGCACAGGGAGATATGAAGAGGATTTTGGCTTCCTTGAAAGGGGAAATTCAGTCAGCTGAAGTTAATAGATTCTCTGCAGCTATTTAAGATCATGAAGGTTAAGTATTATGAGAAGGATGATGGATCATTTCTAGGCATCCAGAAACTGCAACTCCGCTATAACTTGCAATATCGTTTACCTGAATATCCTCTTGAACAGCCCAGGGCCCATTTAGTGAAGTGTTTTGCTTTTATTGTCTATAGATGTCTTTCTTCTTGAATGAGTAGCAGTGTCTGCTAGTATAAAAAGGTAAGTTATAAGTCAATTTAAAACTGGAGACACTTGGAGGGCAATCACGGTCATGTTTTCATTGCCTTTCCTCATTTCCCCCCTTAAGCTAGTGTGGTCTTTTGTCTTACCTTTTCAAGGGTGTAGAAGCAAATTTTGTCATACAGGAATAAAATTCACTAACTTTCAAAACCAGCTTCTCTATGAGGCAGCAGTCTCAGAACCTGTGGAAATTGAATTAAAATGGTTTTGAAAGACTTCTCGCCTCTTCTTGCCACAATCCTGAATGAACTCTGTATAGACTGGGTATAGTGGAAAGACATAAATATCACCAGATGACAGAATTGGATGCCTACCATTTTAGAAGGTGGATAAATTGTACGAATAAGTTTGAAAAAATAATTTTTCTCCTTTTTCTATCTATAGAACCAAAGGCTGTTGAAGAAATGTGTCCTGGGCAACTCTTTGCTGCATACAACTCCCTGAAATATTTTTCTTTTTAGGTCTCTGGAGCTGGTCAGAAGAGTTATAATGGCAGTATCTCTTCAAAAACGTGTAGGCTTCTCCGTATCTGCTCCTCAGTAGGCATCTGCTCTATTTAAAAGAAAGTATTCCAAGAATATAAAGGCAACTGAAGCTTCAGTTTTTTGTGTAATAGGGTTTGCATCAATATTGAGTACAGGTCTTCATGTAGTCAGCCATATCTCCTCCAAATGCAGTAGCTGATACTACAAATGATTCAGATATTTTAAAATTACATTTAGTGTCTAGTAGAATCAATGAAAATCTCAGTTTCTGGACTTCTGGCTAATAACATGGAAAAAGCTGACAGAAGAGGCAATCAACAACAGGACTAACAGGATCCAGACCCTGAAATTATAATTAAGATTCCACTTAAGCTTGTCTCTGTCTTTGAATCAGCATAGTTCAATTTACAGTAATTTATTTCAGGATGCTTTTGTTACTCAAGCCTGTGGGCATCATCCTAAAGCTCAGAATGTAGTATTTGCCTTTTTCAGTAAGAAGGAACCATCTGTTTTTTCTCCTACACAAGTAATACTGACAAAGGACATATATAACTGCAGTAACGTTATCTAAAAGGAAAACAACATTTGCTTTCTCCAAGGAACATAAATAACATATTGTAAAGTATGTGAACATCCACAGCATGTATGTGGTTAGAAGTAGCAGAAATTTAACTAGTTATAGTAACAAAAATTCAATTTTCTATCAGTACGAACTGAGGTTTTTATTGCATTTTTTTCTTAGCCCTGTCACCACTCTGTGTTTCCTGTCACAGTGAATGCTGGCTTTAACAGAAAAGAAAATGAGAGGGAATCATTTTTGCCAAGCACTATCTAAATCCTTCCTATTTTAGCCACTTGCCATTCCAATTTCTACCATTAAATTAACTGACTTTTTCTTCTGATTTTGTCCATCTTTTTCAAACTGTGGCTGTTTTTAGTAGGAACAGCAGCATCCTTATTTGCTCATGGGCAGAAATTTACTGAATACTTCAGGGAATGCAACAAAATCAGGGTCATAGCATAAAACTCAGTCAGAGCAGTGTGCCTGACATGCTCCATGCAGTGAAGAGTGTATGTCCACTTCACTCTTGTTTTCTCCATTAAACATTTTCCCATTAAAATTTTCCTCATTTCACCCACATACAGACTGAAAAAATGGGTGGAAAAATAAGACTCAGTGTCATACTTAACTACCATTACTTCCTATTATACAATGCACTTCACATTCCAGCATTACTTTATGCAGATCCTGGAGTTTCCATTCTACTCTAGTAATTTGCTGCCTTCTTCATAGCCCTGCAGACTGTTTCTTTCCTGCAGCCTCTCTGTTGCAAGGAACAGCCAAGTAAATTTTTCTCTATGTCATTCTGCCTTTGTTGCAGGATCTTTGCTTATTCTTCATTTCCTGCACCTTACAATGAGATCATAAGCCTCAAGCTACAGATTTCTGTGGCTCAAAGGTGCCACCAAAGACACTGCATGCTGGAGAACAACATTGTCCCTGTTAAAGGTCTTTTTGTAGAAGCCCAAATATAAGCCCATTTGGCTCTTAATGGAATGAGCAAAGGAAGAAATGTGGCTTTAGAGCACCTACTGAAAGTTAAACACACAGTTTAAAACCACATGCAGGAAAACCAAGCAATCAGGCCCAGTCAGCATGGATTCAGGAAGGGCAGGTTCTGCATGACTAATCTTATCTCCTTTTATGATGAGAATTCCTTCAGTTAATTTTCAACTGTTCTGCTTGGTCTGAATGTTGTGTGTGATGGAAAGTGATTTTCTTAGTGTTTAGGTCTCTTGCAGTTACCTGCCTGGCATTGACTAATTTTCTTAAAAAAAAGCCCAACCCAAAATTCAGGAATAGTCACAAGGAAGGTGGCCAGAGAACAGACTTCTCCATGCAGAGTGCTGGCAGGGCAGGGGCCACAGTCTGACCTCAATTTCACCATCAACTCCTGGTTATATATAACAAAGATCAAACAGGAAAAAAAATGAAAATTTACCAGATTGTTTGGAGTGTGATCACAGCTTTGAATATACTGGCATCAGGAGACAGAGGGAGACTGGTTCCTTCAGTGATGGGCTTCCTGTCTGGTGGAATCATCCTTGCTGCCTCTGCACACAAGCATTTCTTCTCCTTCACTCCCTTGATAAAAATAAGACAAAAATAAAAGAAGAATAAAAGTAAAAATAAGAACAAAAAATCTCAAAATAAAGTCTCTGAAATGTAGACGTTTCTGTGTAAATGCTTATTTTAAAAGAGTAGAGAATGGGGATGAATTTCTAATTTTTGTTCCACACAAAGCTACTAAATAAAGGGACTCCTAACATTTTTTTTTTTTTTTTTGCTTTTCTTTCCCTTTTTGAAGGGGTACAGAAGCTGCACCACTCTGATCTCTCACATCCTCGTCTTCACTTCAGGTGACGAAGAGAGCTGGCCATAAAGTGCTGTGGCAGCCAGCTGAGGAGCTAGAAGCTTGTTGTGTGAAGAGAGTGCCAAAGAGAGCGGAAGGGAAATTGTCAGAAAAGATAGAAGTAATGGAAAAATGAACAGATTGACTGACTGGAGAAAATGTCCTTTTTTTTTTTCCACTTAAAGGTAGGTGGCATCCCTCAAGAGAGAAAACATGCAACTGAGAAAAAAAGGAGGGTAAAATAGACCTCCTCCTTGTACCTCAGTAGCTCAGTGACAAACATCAATGACCACTGTGTCTATGATTCAGACACCATGAAATGGGCTTTATGGAAAGAGTGCCTAATAGACATATTTTTGCTATTAGTTAGAATTTGGTTTGCCTCAAAGTTTTGCATAGAGGAAATCACCCACCACTCAATTTGTCTAATGTTTCCTGAACCCAAGAGGACTGAAGCTTTGTGTGATGTTTCAGTTTTGCATCCAAACCCAAGCTGCAGAGCTACAGTTCCCTCACCCAGGCAGCCAGTCTGGAGTATCAGCAAAGCTACAGCAAATTATTGCAGAAGCTTAGCCTGAAAAAAACCCTAAACTAATCAGTGTCAGCAGATGATTTCAAGCCTAGAGATAGCAGAAGTGCCTGAGGTCTCGGCTGCCCTAGATTATGAACTGGGTAGGAGTCTGGTGAAAATAAACTGGACAGATTGCTGAGTAAGCAAGAAAGCTGTCAGAGGAGTGGCTCTCCACAGAAACGGTACAAGCTGGCCCAGAACAGAGCTACAGGGACTCTGTCAAATTCAATGACCCAGTAGAGAGTTGGAAATCAGGTATTTTGGGAAGTGGTGGGTCTAGAGCCACTGGGAAGAGTCTTGGAAAGTAGCAGGAGCCAAATAATTGTCTGCTGTAACTTCTTACCACATTGCCAATTGTCATGATTTGATTGTTAATCCTTCACCATTTGGAGACTAATTTTCTTGCTATTTGTGAGAATATATGTCCTCACTGAAGGGGAAAACAAGTCCTAGACAACCCCTCCATCCTGCAAAAACTCCCAGAAGTGTGGCTTGGGCATATTCCGCATACTCAGAAGTCAGAAAATTATGGAAAAAGCTTCAATTTAAGAAGTAATTTTAAAATATCTGAAAATTTTAAAAGGGAGGCCCTTGAATTTTCTTTTTTACTTAGTCCAGTTTTGAAGATCTGGGGCTGGAGAGAATTGAGGCTAGCTATAAGAGATCTGCTGACAGAGGTTGGCTCCTTGCAGAAACAGAGAGCTCCTCATAGAGCTGTGTGCGCCCAAAGAAAACATACATTTTCATCCAATCTGGGAAAAGTTATAGGTGCCCCAGCAGTGAGTCTGAATCTTTGTCCTGTGGCTGCATATGGAGCTGACAAATGAGATTCATAATGTCTGACTGGGTAGATGAGTTTACACCCCTTGAATTAAACACACAACTTCAGGTGTATGTGGAGAGATTTCTACTATAACACCTTTTTCTTGTGTTCTTGCTTTTTCTTTCTTTAACATCCTTACAAGAAAATATGGAAGAGAGAGCAGAAAAGATGAGAAATCTCATTTTAAAATGTAGTTTCAGTACTTTTGTGTAGAGATAGGAGAAAAGGTGATGTTTCTCACAGCACTGTATTTGTTTCAGGCTTGGATTTCAAAATGCTCTGGTTCTTTACTCTGAAGTGACTGACGACAGGATTTGGCAGGAGAGGAGACCTGTACTAAGAACCATTTAATTCAGTGAGTGCCAGATCAAAACACAAAGCTGGTGAACAGAAGAAGGTGAAAGCTGAGAATTTTCTAGATGTATCAGGTTTTCTCATTCTCTTTCTTTGACTTCTTGATACCTTATTTATTGCGCCTTTTTTTGAAACAAAGCAATGTCAAAAGGGTTAATTTAATTTGTGAGCTAGGAAAAGGGAAGAGCATTTGCCTGCCAGGTGTAGGTCTGTCTTCATCACTGCAAAGATCAGCAGAAACATTTAAGTATCTACAGACTCTTGGCTCACCAGATTTTCAAACAAGGGGGCTCAGTATTTGGTGCAACACCACCTGCTATGCAGGAACCTGCAGGCATCCTATGAACTCATATACCTATAACATTTCATGGGGTAAATTCCACCTGAGACCTGATGTGTGACCTTTGGAGGCTGCCATAATGCATTCTTGATGCGTGCACCAGATATACACAAGCATGCTAGACTGCAAAGAGGCCGCATCCTGAGGAAACTGGCACTTTGCTCTGGTTCTGTCCTAGCTCACAAGTCAAAAGTCAGCTTTAGCTGATGCTGGTGGCTAGAGGCTGATGCAAGTGGAGTAAACACTCTTAAATAGATGCATCCACTGCCAATTCTGTCTACACTGCCCTGAAACCTGGCCCTCCTTTGCACTTGACAGACAGAGTGGCTCTTAAACAACTGCTACTTGATGGCTGAATATACATTCTTACCCACACAGAGTGCCATCCTGCCTTGTAGGCTGCAGCAGAGCCTTCAACCCCTGTCATGGATGGGGAAAACACCACCACACAGAGACATCACATAGAGGGTAAAAATAGTGGAGAGATTCTGTGGCAGAGAGGATTACAAATGTGCTGACTCTTGGGGCAATTGACATGAGAAAGGATGGTTCATATATGTAAGAAGCATAACTTACAGGATAAGTGAATTTGTATTTTGATGTCCCTGCAAATACAGAATGCAAGAAAGTGCCATTTACAGAAGGAGCCTGTAAGGACTGAAAGCCTGTAAGTCAGGATAAGGACTGCTTTCCTGCATGGCAGGAAACTTTTCAGGGTGGTGTTCCCTGTGAGTAGTTACCTACCTGGGGCTGGTTCTTCTGTGGGCTGGAGAAGGAAAAGTAATGAGAAGGAGGGTGAAGCATAATTATTATTTTTGCAATAAATGGGAGATTAAAGGGTGAAGAGGAAGAGTGCTTTAACCAGCTAAAAGGGACAGTTGTGTTCTGTTAGCATGTGCGCGCTTTTGGCATCTTGTTCTCATGACTAAGGCAAGCAAGGAGTTCTGATGAGAACCTGAAAAAGGGGAGAAACCAGTGCCATTCAAGGCAGAAGTCTATTTAAAGGGTCATATTTGAGCTCTGGGTAAGGAACAATACAATCAGCTGACTCGTGGCACATTGATCAGCCGTTCCTGTGGTGAATTGCCTTTCTGTCTTTTGGGAGTAGAGCTGCTAGGTTCCTTTCTTGAAGGCTCCCTCTCACTGCTGTTCTTCAGTGTTTGCGTGTGCTTCTCCATTAATGACCTTGTAGCTTAGCTGGATGCATGTGCTGATCTGCTATCTAATTGCCAATGCTGTCTGCCAATTTTCCTATGACTAGGCAGCAGCCATAGCATCCTAACCACTAATCTCAAGCCACAATAAAAAAAATCTGTTATTTCTCTCTTCCTCTGCGTTTTCTCAAACAACTGAACATTTTGCACCACTTCTGCAAGCTCTCTGAACATGAGAATTTTAGTGGCTCAGACACAAAGATTAATGCTAGTAAGACAAAGACTTGGGGCTATACTTTTGTTATTCCCAGCAGAGGTCGAAGATCTTTTCTTAGCCTATGGAAGGATGTTTGATGTGGAAGTGCTACAGCACAACTGCAATGGAATCTTTTCCATTTTATCAGCATTTTTTATCAGAAGCTTTACAGTACTAAGCCTCTGAGAATACAGCTGGAAATTACAGACATACCACTGGAAATGTGCCCGCAGATCTGATGTCATATAAGCACAGGAGGCAAAATTGCCTGTATATGGGTGAAGCTAAAGTTGAACTGTTCACTGTAGACTTTTTAAGGCAGCAATGGGAGACAGACACCTAAATACCTTAAAAATATTAGCTCTTGGTCAAATTTTGCTATTTATACTATATGCTCCAAAATCTGAGCATAAGCGCTGCACAAGCAAGTGGAAGGATTTTCTCTGACTCTTTATCTGGGGCATAGCCTGTTTATAGTAAAGACAGTATTAACAACACCTCTGATTGTTTGCAAGAATTTGTTTGGTCTATACCTGACTAATATTATGGGCTGGTGCAACTGCCTAAGCAGGAGTATGGTCTGACCTCTTTATGCTCACATCAGAGGTAGCATGAGCTCGATGCAGTTTGCATACATCCTAACATTGTGCATGAAGAGCATAAAATTGTCCCCGCCTTTGCTGGCTTTTATAGAGTCTACTGTGCTGGGAAGATACTTCCTTGGCCAGATGTGTGGCATTTCCCAAAGGCAGAAAACTGGTTTTGCTGGGAATCATTTGACTTCCCTTTTCATCTCCTACTTATATGAACTCATAGATTATTTTACATTTGATTAACAAAAAAACTCCCAAAACATGTGGAGGGAACTCTGATTATGATGGTGTTTGCCATTATCTTTCTGTCTTGTAGGGCTATATATTTCTTCAGGTAGGTAGAGGAAGCAAAACACGATGTGGAGGAGAGTGCATCATAAGACATCTCTCATGCTCCTCCTCCTGCCCATTCAGCATGAGCTATTCCGTCTTTGGGCATCCTAGCTTTGTGTTCTGGGTATTTGTTTAGTTTTGTTACATTCCTCTTTCTTCCTTCTGCATGAAAGATTTTGCATTGGTGAGTAACACTGAATACTATTTAGCTGTGAGCAGTTTCAGCTGCCAGTGGCCTTGCAGGCTTTAAGAGGCAGAAATAGTAATAAAGTGATATAGAACCGAGAGAGTTGCACTGGTGGTGGTATGAAGAACACTGGAACTCGCTGGCATGCAGCTGTGATTCCCTATTTCTTCTGATATTAGTTTATTGTAGATAATGTACTTATTAAAAAAAGAAAAGCACCATGCTGGCACAGAATTTTAAAGAAAGCTGGAAGGATCATACACCGCTGGATGGATTTTTGCCACTCAAACTCCATGTGGGTAACAGTTGGCAGTGGGTAGTATGAAGCAATTGACTTTTACGTAGATGAATACTGTACCAGAATGTTAACTGGTGAGAGCTCTATTCCCATTAAGCAGTAGGAACTGTTTCTTGCTGTTTTGGGCAAAAAGGTTTTATATAATTAGATTTGTAATTAGAAATGCCAGACCTAATGTTCTGTTGCCTGTTCTGGTTTGAGGACTCTGGAAAAATATTCACTTCTGACAGAAGTTTGCACCCACTAATTACTTGTGAAAAGATTTGAATGGAAAGCAGAGACTCAATCTTTCAGTAAAAGCAATTAAAAGAAAAAGCAAGCTATTATGTTATTAATTTCTCTGAATGATCTGTGCCATTACTGCATTGTTATCACGCTGACACTATTCTCTTATTAGTAGCATTCAGTCTGACATTTATTTATTCTAATGTCCCTGAGCACAGCTCTGTCATAAAAGTGCTGAAATGTGGGAATAAATTACGTTATAATGAAAACAAGACTTGGATCCCAACTGACCAATATTTTTGTCCATCTTCTCACAAATGATCCACAGGGGTTCGAAAAGACATATCTGAGGGTTAGTTTTCTTGACAAGCATTCACAAGTTTGTCATTTCCTCTTGAATCAATAGCTCCTACTGATAGCTATAGATGTTAGCTAATTTGCACCGTCATCCAAAACTATTCAATGTATTAATTAGGCGAGAGTCTGAAACCTTTTCCTTTCCCTTTCATGTAAACATATACATGTGTCAGCCATACTTGAAACAAACTTGAAAGTGAGGTTAAGTTGCCCAATGCCTTCTTTACCTTTAATTAAAAAAAAAAAAGGTAATCTCTACGGTAGGTGATACAACGTATCTAAAACCCCAATAACCTTCTGGAGGAGCCTATTTCTCTCTGCTGGGTGGGAAGTAAACCTTGGGTACTCTCCCTAATTAGGCAGTGCAGGAGTTTAAAACTTTTTAGAAGTCAGAGGATATGGGATAGTCTACGTGCTGAGGATAGCCCTGGGGCAATGGTTCTGTTCATCTAGCAGTAATATCATATTGGCTTTATCCATCTCTAAGCATACTGACATATTGTATATAGGTCATAGCAGTGCATTTTTTTTACTAGAATTTAATGAGACCTACACTTCTACAGTGACAGTGAAGCAGATTTCTTCAGCTGTGATGTGTCTTCTTCCATTGCTGCATCTGGTTACAGCTTTACAGAAAAAATATATGAAATTAAGCTATCTATATATGATTGATTATTAGGACACAACCTTAAGCTATAAGCCAATATACCTAATTTAAACCAATATACTAAATTCAGTAATAAAACAAATTGTGATAACTTTAATTTATGTGACCAATTCTTTGAGTTCTTCCTTCAAACAGTACCATAGTGCTGTTCTAAAAGTTAGTCCTGGGAGGTAAGCCTAGCACAAGACTTTCCGCAAGAAATTTTGCCCACTTCCCTTCTCCTTCCAAAAGGCACTGATGAGGGAGATATAGATACAACTTCATGTTTTGCCTAAGGTCAAATAAATCTTTAAACTTGCTGATGTTAAAACATAACTTATTCACCTGCAGAAGTACTTCACAGGGGGAAATCTTCTGCAGCTTCGTATCATTACAGAAAGTGCAGGCCTTGCTGTCAAGGTGCTAGTATGAAGAGTTGGGGCACCGTTAGGCATGTCCTAGGGTAAGCACCTCACATAAGATGAAGCAGACAGTTGAATTCACCCGGCTGTCTGCAGTTCAATTTTTCTACTTCATCAAATTGACATTCATTGTAATTCAATGCTGGTCTTTGCTGAGAACAGTGAATGAGGCATCCCTGCCAAGGGAAGAAATCAGAATGAAAGACCGATATCTGAGCTGTCTCACTGCACATGCAGAACATTTAATATTTTTATTTTTATTTCTAGCATGGTTGCCTATGTGGGGTTAATTTTCCATTTGGTACTTTTTCAGCACAGTTCCACTTATGGAGCTGAAATGACATATCAATTTATCTTGGATGATAAAAATACAATAGGAGAAGAAAATCTTACATTTATTTTCTATTATGAACAGCTATGCTAAAGCAAAACTTCTCCTTTCTGTCCCACCAAAAGCCCTGTATGCATACAAACACTTACTACAGGATTCCTGATAGGATTTAAATAATATTCCCATTTCTTTTCCCAACTTTTCAGCTTTTATCTTTAAAATCTTTTTCCTGCAATGAGGTATACTTGTCATTTCATAAAATATTATTTTATTGCAAAATATTGATTTGGCAAAGAAAAACCCAGAGAAAAACTTATGGCAGGCAGATATTCACCTGATTAGCCACTACTAATTCAAAAGTAGGCTAGTCCCAATTAAATCCTGTTTGTATCTTTGTGTTTAGTCCCAAAGGGGTTTTTGCAATCTGATTTTTCTTTATGTCGCTGGTTGTTATACAACAGCTCAGGCATTTGAATGCTCATCCACGGTGATGTTCTTAATAGAGATCATGAGAGTGTGAAAATTCCCATGTCAATCTAACAGTTAACTGCTGAGATGCCTTTGGAAACTGCAGATCTATGTTTCATAATATTTTCCTTTGTTGTCTGCCTAGGTGACAGAAGCTTTTTAAACAGAAAAGCAACAAAAACGAATACTGAATAATCTTATTTATACACAAGAGCTTTTCCGTATGTGGAGATATTGGCACTTACAAAGAACAGTAACTCCCAAACCATTATGCATTTATGCAACCAAAACCTAGTTTTTACAAATATTTGCCTGGTATCATAGCATTAGCCATCAGAACAGATTTCAAATGTCTGTACTAAATTTTATAGTTATAAAGCAATCCTAGTTTTGCTGTTCCAGCACTGCTGTCCCCTGAATGAGCTGGGGGAAGGCAAATTGACAACATCTGTAGATGGCAGAGGAGAGAAAGTGTGTCTGGATGCAAAGGCTGAGCTGCCCTGTTATCCTTAAAGATTCTTCTTCTGAGAAGCAAGGCACGCTGCCAGTTCCCTATGGGGAAGTTTGGCGATACCTATGATGCGGGTAGACAGTTCTGAAGACCCTTTAATCTGATCTATTTCACAGGTACTAAATTCATTATGAAAGGATTAAGCATCTTAGCTATCAACCCCTTAAGAGCAGCTTCTTTCCTTGAAGAAGTCCCAGGAAAAGGGTGCTTTTCATGAGGGTGCCTTGCATGAGTGATGCACAGAGTGTAGTCATACCCTGTGGACAACAACAATTTAGAAAAACAGTTGTGACACCAGGACCACCTTTCCTCCATAACTGCCTTTAAATTAGAAAGACCTGCTGCTCCTCTAAGGAATGAGAGCTAATTTCGGTCTCATCGTTATTCATGTAGTGTGCTCTTTCATTTTTGATGAGGAAGGATATCCTCTTAAATGAGTTTTGAATCTTTATGAGTATTTTACTGAACACATGGATAAAATATGGTAGGCTGAGCAGAGAATAACCCAAGTTCCTAAATTGTATTGTGTGGCATTCACTCAGAGAAACTTGAAAATTAGTTCGTTTTTCTTTTTAACTTTTGCTTTGATTTATGGCATGCTCAATTGTGATTAAAGATCTCAATTAATTCTAGCTTGATCGTATCTACATGTCTGACACATATGCTGTATCTAAATTTAATCCCAACTACAACTGGGATGAAGTACTGATGTTGAGAATACACTGGCATAAACCTTTGGCATTTCTTTGGACATGCAATTAAGAGTTGAGCTGTTGGTAGCACAAAGTTCAGTGAATTGTGACTATGAGGATGCCTTGCCTTTCCAAATTAAGAATGTCAGAAGTTCTAATTTATTACATCTTAAGTGAGGTGCAGCATGCCAGGACATTAGATTAATTATTGGACTAGGTCAGGAACCCTGGATTAGGTTCCTGCCTACGTGGCCAATGCTTTTTTCATCTTCAAAAAGCTTCTTCTCCAAGGAACAACATAAATTAAATCAAACTTTTTTCATAAAAGTCTATTTTAATGAAGAAGAAAAAAAGGAAGTTTACAATTGTGAATGTTTGATGATAGAGAATCATCTTCCTGATCAATATTTCATTGGAGTAAAGAACAACCTCCCTAATAGATGGCAGAGGTAATTGGAGAAGTATAAATTATGTATTTAGAAACTCCATTATATTGTCTACTCCTGGTAGTAGATCTATAGTTTTAATGATAACTTATTTCAGTTCTCTGTGATATGCAAAGAAACAATATGCTCAGAACTCTGATAGCATTTGTTAGCTTTTCAAATCATGTAAAGTTTTCAGTGGCCAATATTTTTGCCAATCTCTTCACCAGTTATTTTCCCAGTGACTTCTAAATTGTAAATTATTTTATTTTTTCTGTGGTACTACCAAGTTAATGAAAATATTTTCAGTGATGCTTACTGAATGTCACCTCACATATTTTAGCATTAAAATATTCAGAAAGGTGTGGGAGAATGGAAAGACTCCTTGTGCTAAATTTTCAATATCTGATGCTTTGATAAATTTATCCTTTATTAAGAACCTGAAAAGTTTCTTCAGGATGAAATTTTCTCCTTTTTAATTTCTATTTGATTATTTCTACAGAATAATGACAAAAGTATTCTCAAGTATTCTCTGCTCAGCGACATGGTTTAGAAGTGGCCATGGTAG
Organism: Mesitornis unicolor; assembly: GCF_000695765.1. Taxonomy (NCBI): domain Eukaryota; kingdom Metazoa; phylum Chordata; class Aves; order Mesitornithiformes; family Mesitornithidae; genus Mesitornis; species Mesitornis unicolor. The sequence goes on along the minus strand of NW_010179965.1, from coordinate 4,122 downwards.
AGTTAGCGGTTGGACTCGATGATCTTAAAAGTCTCTTCCAACCATAATGATTCTATGATCCTAAGTTTTCACAAGAATATTTTAGAGATTTACTTTTGCATCTCATTTTTGAACAAAATTCTTTGTCTTCGTTCTTACTAAATATATCCATTTTAATTATATTCTATCAAACTGTTATGATAAGGTTTCTGCACTGTTTTACTCAAAGTGTATAGTGGAATAGAGTCATACTTGGAAGAGTTGCTAGCATAATATAAATCACCTACAATTTCTAACACTGTTTTTCTGGGATTCCTGTAGGTGTTTTTATTTCAGGTTCCTACAGGTTGTTTAAAGTAATTAACCTGCTAGTTCAAGTTTTCAAATGTTCAAATTTCAAAATTTTCTTTCAGTTGGCTCTAAACACTTGACTGATTCTTCCTTAGTGTTCTCAAATCTTGTCTTCAGATAACATTTTGGAAGACAAAATTGTTTAAAATGGAGATGCAAATTTCTTGGCACAAATTACTGCTAAAGTAAACTCATTTGGCTAAAATAAAACATCAGCAATGGAGTTCAGATGAAAATTTCCACTTTACCTAGAACTACCTCCTCTAGAGAAGACCAGACTGCCTACTAGCTTGCCCTTTCCAGCTCCTGTATGTTGTTCTCTTATTTCTTCTGCCATCCTGTTAGTGGTCTGGACTACTCTCCAGTAACCCCATTCCTGCAAATACCCTTCATAGTGAGCCTCCTGAACTTCTCCTGTTTTGGCTCAGATCAAATGAAAGACTGGAGTAAGGTTTAGATACGGGTGCTCAAACAGGCCCTTTAAATTAAAAAAAAAGATAAAGAAGTGAATAAAGAGGAGGAGAAGGGTGATTGCAACTTTTTCGGGTTAAGCTTGTCTTTGTAAAAAAAAAGAAGTATATGAGAGTTGGAGGTGTTCCACCTGGAGAAGAGAAGGCTCTCGGAAGGCCCTATAGTGGCCTTCCAGTTCCTGAAAGGGGCCTACAAGAAAGCTGGGGAGGGACTTTTTACAAGGGCATGTAGTGACAGAATGATGGGCAATGGCTTTAAACTGGAAGGGGGTAGATTCAGATTAGATATTAGGAAGAAATTCTTTACTGTGAGGGCAGTGAGAAACTGGCACAGGTTGCCCAGGGAAGTTGTGGATGCCCCCTCCCTGGAAGTGTTCAAGGTAAGGTTGGATGGGGCTTGGAGCAGCCTGGTATGGTGGGAGGTGTCCCTGCCCATGGCAGGGGGGTTGGACCAGATGATCTTTAAGATCCCTTCCAACACAAACCATTCTATAATTCTTTGAACACTAGGTTCTGTGATACCTCCATACCTCACCATTGCAATAAAGGTGTCAAGAGTTTATATTTCTTCATAGTGAAGTGAGATCAGAGTTTCTGCATGATTAAAGTGGAACTGACTTTGTAAGGACTGTCTGCTTCTCTCCTGTCAAAATAAAAAGGGAAGCAAAGCACAGCATCTACACAGAGGAGAGATACCCACTGAAGCAGGAAGATGAAATGCTCTCTAGCTAGCCGACTGCATTCCTTTCCCCTCCTCCAATTACATTTTCAATAATTCATCCAGGTTTTTGTGCTAATATCTTTTTAGCACACAGACAAGGATCACAAGATTTTTTCCAGGATGATGAATTACTTTTGTGGGTTACTGGGAATTTTAGGATGTTTCTCCTCTCTTTCTCCCTTGTCTTCCCACTCCTGGGACAGTCAGCTCAAGTCTTTTGCTGTTCTCCATTGTGTCTGATGGGATCTAACAAATCTCAGGTATGTGAATTTCTTTATGGTTGAGGCATGATGAACCCCTCCTGGAGTCAGCAGGACCACCCAGAGTGCTGGTGGGGATTGCTTCTGTTGGGGCACCCAGGGAAGTGGAGACCTGTGTGCAGTGCAGGAGAGCCCATGCTTACCCCAGGTTCATGGTGAGGGCACAGCCAGGTCTCACTTGACTCTGGAAGAGGACAAAGGTGCTAGACTTGGTCCAAGCACTCGCTTGTACCTTCAGACACTTTCATTACCCAGAGAAATTCTCTAGAGCAACTGGAGAACAGAAATTAATTAAACAAAAGGGAATGATCTATCTGAATCAAGCCTCCATTCAAGATGATCCATCTTTTTTTCAATAAATATTTCTAAAAATCACAGGAAAAAAGGAACAGCAAGGAGTTTACACATTTTTGAAAGAAGAGCTTAGTGAAAAAAATGATGATTTCTTTGCTTGACAAAATCCAAAAGAGTTTAAACAGCTTGGTTACAAAAGGGCAGGTTTTGCATAGACAACCTTTCCCGTCTGAACACAGAGTAGGATTTATTAATTAGTAATTATTTCTGTAAAGGACAGATTCATGCTGACAGCAGTAATGAAAAATTCATGACGGAGACTTAACATTTCTAATCTGCTGGATTACTATAAGGAGGCTGCCAAACTTGGGCGACCAGCCAGTGCTAAGAACACAAACAAATATCATAGTTCCCATAGTAACTGGGATCACCTTGGAGATGATTAATGCCAGTCTGACTTACAATGGGTGTTCCAGAGATATCACTCTCTGCTGATTTAATTATGACCTGGTGCAATGTAGCTGAGCATCTCTGAAGAAAAATAACTCTGTATTTCTCAAGTTCTTCCTCCTACCCATTGAAAGTGGTCCAATATTCTTGACTAAATACTCTTTTATTTTGATTTTTTTTTGCCATTAGGATAAAACAGAAAACCACATATCACACATCCCAGAGTCACACATGCCACACTGGAACATACATAGATACACCGAAGACTATTTAGGAATATTTAGAAACTTCCTTTTTTGGGAAGTTTTTGTTTGTTTGTTTGAGATTTTTTAGTCTTGCAAAAGGATGTACTCTGAGCAAAACTAACCATCAACAGTTTTCTAACTTAGAGTACATCAGCTAGTGGTAGGAGTATATTTTCAACCAATTACAAAAATGGAGCTTTATGAACAGAATCCTATTCCGAAGTTTTACAGTTTTAGCCAAAGCAAAATGTTAATTTCACAAGAGTCTGTGAAAAACAAATTGTCATTTTTCTTTTCGAAATCAGATCTTGTTAGCACTACCATCAGAGAATTTAGGTGTTCTAAGAGCAAAGAACTTTTTGTGCTTCAGTCATCACTCTAACACTTGTGGTCTCATTGAGTCTCTCAGTTTCTCCATGAATAAAAAGTGAATATAAAACCTTTTACAACAACATGTTTTTCTAAAACACAGAAATTGCTGAAATTGTTAGATCTGAACAAAGAACTTCTATTGTCATTGAACTAGCAGCATAAAATTCAATTTTCCTTCAAATTGTTCTTGAGGATCTGTTTTCTATGCACTTTCCTGATACATTAATTGTTTAAAATTTAACAGTGACTTGTAAGAGATATGATATGTTTATCAAAATAAGCTCTTATCTCATATTTACATAAAGCATTGTTATTGCTATAGTAGTTAATTTGGTTGTAAATACTATAAACTTTACTTCAGCGGTGAGCAAAATAAATAGTTTTAGGTAAATATTCACAATGCATTTAATTCTTTTTTAATGTTGAAAATGTTTAAATGCTTACCTGTTTTTAGAAAATTGAAAAGAATGAAAATATATCTCCCCATTCATGAGTACAGTTGGAGAACATTTTCCTTTCCAGAATCAGAAGTATAATAACCCTAGTTTTCCTCTACCTCTGAACGTGGTCTAAAATATGTCAAGTGAAAATAAGGATGGAGAAGTATTAAAATATCAGAATAGCTATAATGACTTTCAGCCTCTATTCTTTATGAGTGAAGCTGCTGGATAGACCAGGTTCTGGGAAACTGACTGTTCCAGAAAATAGTAACACCAGAACTGTGAATGCTAACTGTCCCAGTGAGAGGAGCAATGGGAAGGTACTAGAAGGCCAAGATAACTATACCGATAACTGCAATGGTCTCACAGGAAAAAAACAGGAAGTGTAGATAAAGCAGAAACAACAACAGATTTTAAAGATGGAATTAAAAGATAAATGTAGGAAAACTAGAAAGGGTAAAATGTATTTGTAAAAAATGTAGGAAAACTAGAAAGCGTAAAATGTATTTGTAAAAAATCATTTTACAAATACATTAATAG
>NW_010179964.1:753-2063 GCF_000695765.1 Mesitornis unicolor | reverse complement strand
TCCCTCGTCCCTCTTTTCCTCCCCTCTCCTCCCGCCCTCCTTCCAGGTGAAAATCTGGTTTCAGAATAAAAGATCCAAGATCAAGAAGATCATGAAGAATGGGGAGATGCCTCCGGAGCACAGCCCCAGCTCCAGTGACCCTATGGCCTGCAACTCTCCACAGTCGCCTGCGGTTTGGGAACCTCAGGGCTCATCCCGCTCCCTCAGCCACCATGCCCACGCACACTCTCACCCTCCAAACTCCAACCCGTCCCCTGCATCCAGCTACCTGGAGAGCTCCACTTCCTGGTACCCCGCTGCCAACTCCATCAGCTCCCACCTCCAACCCCATGGCTCCCTACAGCACCCGTTAGCACTGGCCTCTGGGACAATTTATTAAGAGTTTGACACACACCCCCCCCTTTTTTTTTTGGTTGTTGTTCCTTGGACTCCTGTGTTTTACTGTTAAGGAATAATAACGAAAGGAATGCATATGGGGGATTTTTTTAAAGGGAAAAGAAACAAAAAAGATTAAAATGTGTAAAGCTTGTGCATGTAACTTATTGCATTTCAAAGGAAACCTTTTTTATACGATACGGACATTTTTTGGCTCAGCTGTGGACACTATCAATGGTGCCTTGAAATCTATGACCTCAACTTTTCCAGAGACTTTTTTTCAATGTTATTTTAACCCTGTAAATAGTTGTAGATAGAGGAATTAAACTGTATATTCTGAATAAAATAAAATTATTTCGACCATGAGAAACGTTTCCAAATTACCCCTTCTTCTATTAATAAGAGGGGGAAACAATAATGCCAATTTGTTTGCAGAAAGCAAGTGACGAATGAGGGATTATGAGGGGACCGATCCTGGGAGCTGATACTCAGCCACCTTGCCATGCTGTGCCACTGCAGTCAGGGCACATTGGCAGGACCTGACCCTTCCAGTTCCCCACGGCATCCGGCGATGCTCTCTCCCCGCAGGAAAAGGGGAGCTTTTGCAGGACCGCATACACCTTATGGCACAGGCAGCGAAGCTGGAGCAAAAGCTGCCCATCCTAACGCTAGAAACCAGATCTCTCGCCTTAAGCAGCCCTGAATACTTTCCCGAGAGCAATTAGCGTCGAGAGCTGCGCACTCCACAGCCCATCAGTCGCCCGTGTGCGCTCGGCTAATTACACAAATTATGTTTCCATCAAAGGGAGCCACTAAATATGAGAAAAGGATAAAATGAGGGCCCCACTCTCCTTGCTCCTGGTAAAAGCCTGCGGCGGCTCCGGCAGAAGGAGGGACTTTGTGGAGGTACTTTTATTTTTAATTTTTATTTTTTT
>NW_010179964.1:385-710 GCF_000695765.1 Mesitornis unicolor | reverse complement strand
GCGGAGCCCTCACTAGCGCTGCCCGGTGCCGGAGGCACGGCTCCTGCGCGGCAGCTGGGGCGCTGCCCACGGACGGGGCACGCTGCCCACACGCGCGGAGCTCTCCCGTGGCGGCAGGCATGAAGCGTGTGCCCCTCTGCCCGCAGAAATCCCGCGTTGACCCCGGCAGCAGCCGGCCCGCGAGGCTTCCGCGGCGGCGCACGTTCCCGGCGGATTCTCTCCCTCTCCCCGGCCCTCAAAGGGGGCGGGGGAGCCGCGTTGGGAATTCACGGCCGTGCGGGGTAAGGTGGCAGCGGTGCATGTGACAAAAGCGTCGCTCGAAGGA
>NW_010179964.1:0-338 GCF_000695765.1 Mesitornis unicolor | reverse complement strand
CGCGGAGAAGAGGCCTGAAAAGGCACGCTCCTGCCCTGGGGCGCACTTACCGGTCTCCAGCTTTCCCCGCTGCCGCCCCCCCCTCCCTTCTCCCTCTGCGACTGTCTGCCATGTTTGTGCGTGTGCGTGAGGGCGAGTGCGTGTGTGCGTGTTTTCTCCCCGAAGAAAGCAGCCCGGGTGGCTGTTTTGTAACAGGTTTGGGGGTTGGTAAATGGCTCGCAGTACAATAGACCAGTTTGTTCGGTGAAGCTGCTCCCTGCACGCCGGGGAGGCTTGCGTGGGTGCCGGATTTAGGGCAGCGGGGGCCGCCGGCGGGTGGCCCCACTTGCCCGCCGCGG
>NW_010179963.1:0-1389 GCF_000695765.1 Mesitornis unicolor | reverse complement strand
GGGTATCAAGCCTCAAAAAAAGTAAAAAGATAGAATATTTTCTTTTTTTTTCCTTTGAACTCGTGGGGGGTTTTTTTTGGGTTTGTTTTTTTTTGAGAGCGAGGGCTCGCCCCTCCCGCCCCGGGAGGCAGAGCCGCTGTGCCCCGGGCGGGCGGAGGCCGGGACCGGGCTTGCCCGAGCTTGCCGGGCACTCCCCGCTCTGGCCTCGGTGGAGCTGCCGGTAACCCCGCGGAAACGCTCCCGGGACTCCTACTCCCCTGGCAAAACCTTGACTGTTTAGACGGCAAAATCCTCGCTTGCCAGCACCAAGGCCGGCAGAGTGTCCCTACGGGGTTAGAGAGGAGCGGGAGGGCAGGAGGAAGGCTGGAGGCGTGCGTGGCCGTGTCACCAGTTGTGTGATCGCCCTAAAAACACTCACACGCGGGCGATGTGAAATACAGCCGTCGGACCGGGCGAGGTTTGGATTTATTATTCCCCCCCCCCCGCTCCTTGCTTTCGTGAGATCTATGGGCGGATGATTTTTCCCCTCCGAGTTATGCTTCGTGACAACGGATGCCTTCGCGATGATGATTTTCTGGGGGAGAGTGCGAGTCCCTCCGAAATTCTCCGCCCCGCCCCAGCCCACGCACAGCCCCTGCTTGCTGCGGCGCGGCGCTGGGGAGCGGAGAAAGAGCAGGTAATGGTCGGGGAGAGCTCGGGGGGAATAAAATCCAGTCCGTCAGTGTGGTCCCTTTCTTGAAGCGTCCTCTAGTCCCGGGCTTTCTGCTCCTCTCCAGTTTCGTGCTCGGCAGCGAGGGCTCCATCCCGCTTAGCTGCTCTTGCGACGGAATACCACGCTTGCTCATTCCCCGTGGGCTCTCCGTGGAGACGGTGGATACGCTTTTCCTGCTCTGCTATGGTTAAAAAAAATAAATAAAAATAAAAGAATAAAGAAGGGAGGGGGAAAAGAGTATAACGAAAATTACACAGTTCGAGGACGGACAGCGTTCACCGTCACTCAAAACACGGATCGTCTTTCGCGTACAAAACCCTTGGCAAAAGTGAACTCTCTTAGCAGCCCTTTAACTGATAGTGTAAAAATTGACTGGTTGGGTGAAGTAGTAAATAGTGGTAATAAATAATAGATTTAAACTATGAACCCTGAGTATGCCTTCCTGGAAAGACTTGAGAACTGAATAGAGAGTAGGTAGGCAATTCGCTTACTGCTCCTTTGAAAAGTTTGAAGAAAATGAGAGTTTGACGCGCTGGCACTTTTTTTTTTACAACACGCCTCTGGAACAAAAGATTTAAAAAAAAAAAACAAAAAACAAAACCCAAACCAAAACCAAAGTAGCGTTGTGATGGAAATGGGCGAGGGAAGATAAAAACGAGAGGCGAAGCGTGTGAGTC
>NW_010179962.1:0-414 GCF_000695765.1 Mesitornis unicolor | reverse complement strand
TGCCCCAAACCAACCCCATGTGCCCTAAACCAACCCCCTATTTGTCCTAAACCAATCCTACGTGCCCCCCATGTGTCTAAACGAACTCCAGGTGCCCCTAAACACCCTCAGGTGCCCCAAACCAACCCCGTGTGCCCCCCAAACCACCTCAAGTGCTTCCCATGTGCCCTATACACTCATCCCCTACTGCCCGCTCCCCCCCCCGTGTGCCCCCATGTGCCCCCTAAACCACCTCATGTGCCCTCCATGTACCCCAAACCAACCCCATATACCCAGACCTAACCCCCTACATGTCCTAAACCAGCCCCCAAACACCCCCATGTGCCCCAAACCAACCCCAGGTGCCCCCCACGTCCCCCCCTCACCTGATGGGCCCGAACTCCTGCAGTGCCTCCACCAGATCGGCCTCCACGA
>NW_010179961.1:0-329 GCF_000695765.1 Mesitornis unicolor | reverse complement strand
CCCCTCTTTCCCAAGTAAACTGCATGCAAAAATCCCACATGATCAAGCAGCAGTGGTCGTGCTCCGAGCTGGCTGCCTGCACCTCCGCCTCGGCTTCATCCCTCGCGCACACCGGCGCCAGATCCCGCCTCGGATACAGTCGTGTGCATGTATGTATGCATGTGTACCTCTATATACCGCGTATATATCTCTGCGGCTGGCTATCGCACACACGCATTCACAGAGACAACCCAGCACGCCAGGGTCCTAGCTTTTCCAGGCTGCTGATGTCGGATTTACACGCAGTGAAGAGACCGGTCATTGCAAAAGGGGGCGTAACTGTTTAAAGA